>NC_138552.1:5148146-5278146 GCF_964273705.1 Natrix helvetica
CTTGCTTTCAGAGCAATCCCGGAGAGGTCCAGGAAGCACCTGGGAAGAAGACTGGGGGACTGAGGCTGATGTTTCAAATCTGTGAAGCTTTTTCTAAAAGTCGAAGAAATATGAAAATAGACCATTGGCACCACTTACGTTTCAGAAAGTAAGTACATCCCTTTTCCAATCCACTTTTATTTTCCCTCTCATTTCCTGCCTCTCCCAGTAAAGGGTGAAAAATCTCATCCCCCCCACCCCAGGATTCATGCTGCCCTGTGTTTCATTAAGAGAAAAATGATCCCATTTCTCTATGGATTTTTTTTTCATTCTCCCATCCAATGGAATAAGCACACTGTCACCTGCTTCTCAGAACTAGATTCTTCAATGCAGAAGCAGAGACGTAATCCCTTTGTGCTTCTCTCGCCAAATGAGCCAACAGTCATGACCTTATTTTAGGGAGTAAAAGTTGACTGAGGAGGAGGAGGAGAGGAGGTGGAGGTGGAGGTGGTGGAGGAGGAGGAGGAGGAGGAGGAGGAGGAGGAGGAGGAGAAGAAGAAGAAGAAGAAGAAGAAGAAGAAGAAGAAGAAGAAGAAGAAGAAGAAGAAGAAGAAGAAGAAGAAGAAGAAGAAGAAGAAGAAGAAGAAGAAGAAGAAGAAATCATTTGTTTATATCATTATTTAATTCCTTGGAGAGTTTGTATTGAAAGAAACAGAGAGACAAAGGGAGTGGAATGGAGTAGAGTAGAGTAGTAGAGTAGAGTAGAATAGAATAGAATAGAATAGAATAGAATAGAATAGAATAGACAACAACAACAACATGAAACTCACAGACTTTAAGGAGGATGGATACAATAATGACTGGAAGCTTTATACTAACAGATCAAAACATGAAAGAAGGGGGAATTTCCTAATTATGAGCTATATAAAGCAATGGAAAACTCCAGAGGTGGTGGGTGCTGCATCACTGGACTGATGGAGTAGTAGTAGTAGTAGTAGTAGTAGTAGTAGTAGTAGTCATTTGTTTATATCATTATTTTATCCCTTAGAGAGTTTGTATTACTTTTTCTTATGTACAAAGTAATCTTATTTTTCCCTGCTTTGTGCTTCATCACCACACATATTTGAGGTTTATTACAGGTAGAAATTTTGAAGACAATACTTCTCAAGGATAGCTCTTCCCTATAAAACAGTAATTTTAGGGGTTTTTTTCTCTCCCATACATGGAAGATGGAGGAAGGAGTCAAAAAATTTCATTCATCCCTGGTGACCATCCTCAAGTTGCAATGTAATATAATGAAAGAATAAGTCACAGATTTACATCGCCGTCTGTGATGTTTTTATACTCTTACATAATTCCAAGTTAGACATGAAAAATACTGTAATTCAAATTAATGCATTTCCAACATATGATCAATTACCTTGTACTTCCTGGCCCATTAAAATATATAGTTTTACACCATCAATAACCAATGTCATAAAATATATATTTCCTTATTGAACATTTTTTAAGGCAAAAAATAATAAAATAGCAATAGCGGAAAAAATTATAATCTCCCAAGTTCCTGGGCGGAAAAAAAAAGTGTTGTAATTGTTCCACTATTGCGTAATAAAAGCGCGGAGCATATTGACAAAATTAATTCCTGAAAAAATGGTGGCCATTCATCTTTTATCTTCCACTAAAGCGTGACACTTGGTAGGGATTTGAAAAATAGACTAATAAAAAGAAATTACTGCAGGTTGCAAACTTGGAGGAATCAATGAAAATCTCCTTCCTTCCCCCCCTTCCCCCCCCCCCTGCCACTTGGATATGGAAATAGGAAACTATGTAATTACCCTTATTTTGTCTTCAAAGGAAGACAGAAGTTTATGGTTTATGCCAGGGGTCAGCTCTGGGGTCGTATGTGGCTCTTTCATCCCTCTGCTGAAGTTCCCTGTCACCAATCAGTAGAAGGAAAAAGGATGCCGCGCTAGGAAGAAACTCTATGGTGGGGGGAACCAGACTTCCGATTGACAGAGGAAAAAGGATGCCACACTAGGAGGAGACTCTATAGTGGGGGAATCGGATGTCCCGTTGGCATAGGAAAAAGGATGCTGCACTAGGAGGAGACTCTATGGTGGGGGGAACCAGACTTCCGGTTGACAGAGGAAAAAGGATGCCACGCTAAGAGGAGACTCTATAGTGGGGGAATTGGATGTCCAGTTGGCATAGGAAAAAGGATGCCGCACTAGGAGGAGACTCTATGGTGGGGGGAACCAGACTTCCGGTTGACAGAGGAAAAAGGATGCCACGCTAGGAGGAGACTCTATAGTGGGGGAATTGGATGTCCAGTTGGCATAGGAAAAAGGATGCTGCACTAGGAGGAGACTCTATGGTGGGGGGAACCAGACTTCCGGTTGACAGAGGAAAAAGGATGCCACGCTAAGAGGAGACTCTATAGTGGGGGAATTGGATGTCCAGTTGGCATAGGAAAAAGGATGCCGCACTAGGAGGAGACTCTATGGTGGGGGGAACCAGACTTCCGGTTGACAGAGGAAAAAGGATGCCACGCTAGGAGGAGACTCTATAGTGGGGGAATTGGATGTCCGGGTGGCATAGGAAAAAGGATGCCACACTAGGAGGAGACTATGGTGGGGGGAACCAGACTTCCGGTTGACAGAGGAAAAAGGATGCCACGCTAGGAGGAGACTCTATAGTGGGGGAATTGGATGTCCGGTTGGCGTAAGAAAAAGGATGTCGCACTAGGAGGAGACTCTATGGTGGAGCAACCAGATTTCCAGTCAGCTCCAGAATTGAACAGGGGGCTTCCGATTAAGATCTTTGTCGCTCTTTGAGAATTTAAGGTTGCCGATCTTTGGTTTACACTTATTATGATTTTTTTTTTGAAAAAGGAAGTTCCTATGGAGTCCTTTCTTGTTACCAACTTTGTATATTGGATACGCACAACTCTGCAAAAGATATACCGTATTTTTTGGACTATAAGACATAGTGGAATACCTAGATTTTGAAGAGGAAAACAAGGGGGAAAAACAGTTTTTGGCCTCCGCGTGTCTGGTTTTTGCCCTCAGGAACACAATCTGCAGGCCTCCCAAGCCCTCTATGCATCCTGTTTTTGTGAAAAATAGGGTTGATTTTGTCCCCCGGAACCCCCCACACGTCTGGGTTTTGCCCTTCTGGAGAACCAGTAGAAGAAATATTGAGTAGTTCAGAGAAACAGCAAAAAACATCTGTGGCTGGCCCCGTCCCATCTATTTGTTGCCTCCCGAGTCCCAGCTGATCGGTTGTGTCTTCTTTTGTTGCCCTGCACAGGAGAATGGAGCTGGGAAGCAGGTTGGTGTGGTGGGGAGGGAATGGGGATTTTGTAGTATCCTTCCCCTGCCCACCAAGCCATGCCCACCAAGCCACACCCACAGAACCAGTAGTACATTTTTTTGAATCCCACCACTGCTTCACACTTCTCATTTTCGCCCAAAATGAATCCATTCTTGGCAAAAATGGGACTTATGGGGTGGGTAGGTTTTTGGAGGACAAAAACAGAGCCTTATTCAGTCTATAAGACATGCAGAGATTTCCACCCATTTGGGGGGTGGGAGTGTATCTTATGTGTGTCCAAAAATATGGTATATATCAGGACCGGGGTGCTCCCAGCATTACTGCTGGTTTGGTGCACGCAAAAATTTTGCATACACACGATTACTTCACTCATGCGCATGCCAGAAGTGTGCTCTGCATGCATGCACATTTGCCCCAAAATAGGTCTGCGCATGCAAAAGAACATTTTAAAAAAGGGCAGGGGAAATAATTTGTGCAATTATAATTGTTCTCAGCATGCGCAGGACCGAAAATCAAGATGGCGGCCCCGTAGGAGAACCGGTTCGGTGGCGTGGCAGGCCTGGGTTGCTGCCAGTTCCAGTGACCCAGGCTGCCAAATCAGTACTGGTTTGGAACCATTCCGAACTGGTAGGAACCGGCATATATATATATATGGCAACATAAAAGATGGTTTTCTGCCTGGATGGTCTCCTGGAGTGAGCCGAAAGACAGAAAAGGGAAGCAGTGTGCTCCCTCCCATATTTGGGCATACCAGGGGTTGTGACACAATACACACACACACACACACACACACACACAAACACACATATTCCTCGTGGTTTCTCTTCTCTGAGAACACAAAAGGTTTTAACTTCAAAATGTGCCTCTTCATAGGCCTGTGGAATAGACGGGCCTCCACAGTCAGGAAGGGGTAAATTAGCTGGTAGAACTTCCTTGATGAGGTCTCCAAGAATTCTTGCTGACCTCTGACTGAAATCAGAAAGTGGATGTGATGTGGAACAGCGGCATCAATAAGTCTGCTGGGCTTTTGTCCCAGGCTTTATTTTATTTTATTTTTGAAATGGTTTTCTGTTTGTTCTAAGATGTCGCTTGAGGTCACCACATCAATTCCATCAGGACAATAGGGAGGTTGGCTGGAGACAGCAGGCTGCTTTGCTTCAAATTGTCTTCCGTAGACTTTAGACAAGGGTGCGAAGAACGCGCTGAAAAGCCAACCAGTTGGAAGGACCTGGAAAAATCTTTTATAAATCTCTTACCACCAGGAGTTTTTAAACTTTCTACACTGGAGGAATGCTGGTCACATCCAATGGTTTTTGGATTTCCCGGATAGCGCCAATTCAAAAACAAACCAACACAATTTGGTTGGATCCTTGGTGATCTCTGAGCTTAGTGGTTTTCTTGCAGATGTTTCATGACCCAACTAGGGAACATAATCACTGCTAGGAGGGAGTAGGGTTTCCTCTGATTAGATACAAGTGGTTCCTTTTGTCACCTTAACAATAGAAGAGAATATCTGTAGCTCAGAGTCAAACTGTGGGGTCCTTGATGCTCTTTAGCCTTGTTGGTTTTCTTGCATACGTTTCATTACCAAACTAGGAAAAAATCTTCAGTGCTAGAAGGAAAGAGGCAGGGAGGGAGGGAAGGAAGGAAGGAAGGAAAAGAAGAGGAGGAGGAGGAGAAAGAGGAGGGTTTTGGGGTCCTTGGTGCTCTCTGAGCTTGGTGGTTTTGTTGCATATGTTTCATTACCGAACTAGGAAAAATCTTCAGTGGTAGAAGGAAAGTGGGAGGAAGGAAGGAAGAGAGGGAGGGAGGGAAGGAGGGAGGGAGTGAAGGAAGGAAGGAAGGAAGGAAGGAAGGAAGGAAGGAAGGAAGGAAGGAAGGAAAAGAAGAAAAGGAGGATTACTGTGGAGTCCTTGGTGCTCTTTGAGCTTGGTGATTTTCTTGTAGTTGTTTCATTACACAACTAGGAAACATCATCAGTACAAGAAGGAAAGAGGGAGAGAGGGAGGGAGGGAGGGAAGGAAGGAAGGAAGGAAAAGAAGAGGAGTAGTAGGAGGAGTGTGAGGTCTTTGGTGCTCTCTGAGCTTGGTGGTTTTCTTGCAGATGTTTCATTACCCAACTAGGAAATATAATCAATGCTAGAGGGAAGTTAATTTGGATCGTGGGACTATGAGGGATAAAATGATGATCATAACTCTGCAGGCCGATTTCAAATCACTTTTCTTCAATGTTGCTGTAAATTCAAATGGCCACAAAATGAATGGTTGTAAGAGTCTCCAATACATTTCAGCCTCCGGACGGTCCCTGAAGCCTTCAGAGCGCTCAAAATGACCCTCCGAGCAAACTGGAAGTTCCGGTTTGCTCGGAGGGTCGTTTGAAGCGCTCCGAAGGTGTCAGGGAAGCCTCTGGATGATTCCTGAAGCCTCCGGAGGGCCTCTGGGGGGGCGGGGGAGGCTCTTTTTGCCCTCCCCAGGCTCCTATAAAGCCTCTGGAGCCTGGGGAGGGCGGAAAAAGCATGTAAAAATGGGGGGAAGCGCCTGTTGTGTGCACATGCGCACTGGGGGGGTCACGCATTGCATTATGGGTGCGGCATGCCTGCGCTCCCCCCACTTGTGGCACGCAAGCCAAAAAAGGTTCGCCATCGCTGCCCTACACCATTGCTGACAGATGGCAGTCCAGTCTTTTCTTGAAAGCCTCCAGTGATGAAGCTCCCACATATATCTCTCCTGACAATGTAGAAAAGTATATGTTGCTAAACACAAGAGAATAGAACATAGAATCCTATGACTGGAAGGGACCTCAGAGGTCTTCTAATCCAACGCCCTACTCAAGGCAGGAAACCTTATACCATCCCAGACAAAGGGTTGTCCAGTCTATGAAAACCTCCAGTGATGGAGGCAACTATTAATAGTTCTCCCTGTCAGGAAATTTCTCCTTACTTCTAGATTGGATCTCCCTTTAACAAGCTTCCATCCATTACTTCTTCTCCTGCCCTCTGGTGATTTGGAGAACGTGCCAAGGAGAATCCTAACCTAACCCATTCAAAGGACTGTTGCTTCTACAAGACAATTGCTGATGAACTTCTCACTGTTGAATAATAAACCAGTTGAAGATTTATTGGCCAGCCTAATCTTGAATTGTACCAAAGGCAGGGAGAGAATGAAAGACCATAAACCTCTTCCTTATTTGTTAGTAGTAGCCCATCTGCTCCAAGCAATATGGTGGTATTTTAAGGAGAATATCTACCACAGTCTCCTAAAAGAGTCTTTCTGGGGTTGTAAATCAAGAGTAAGGTACTAGCACTAAGCTCTCCAAAGGAAAAGAAAGCAACATATGGTGTTGGGACAGAGAACCACAATCTTCAACAGGTTTTCACGTCGGGATAAATAAATTTCTCATTGATGTGACTTAAAGGAAGTCCTTGACTTACAACCATTCTGTCAGGCCTGTAGTTATGTTTCTTTTTAGGATCTTTGGCCTGCCACACTTTTTATTAATTTCCTATGCTTAGTGTAGTAGTTGGGAGGGGGGAATAGAAAGGAGTAGGATTGTGGAATGTATTGTTGTCATTCTTTTCTAGAAGCTCAAGGTCATCTTTTGTCTCCGCACCTCGACACCTGACCGGAAGCAGAGGGGTGTAGATGCCAGCGTGGAAGATGATGATTGGAACATGTGATGGATTATGGGGTGTGGGGATAGATCATGAACTTTTCAACTGGGTGGAATTCCAGGAAGAAGATCAGAGTTGGAATTCCATAGACGTGCTAACTTGCCTGCATGAATAAATTGGACCTTTAAGGATAACTTTGCCTTGGACAATGATTTAATTCTGCATGGTATTTAGAATGCCTGACACATTCACTTATTGACTATTTGAATTCAGAACTATGCTGAAACATGTAACTTGCAAATGGTCCTCTCACTTAAAACCTGTTTTGTTCTCACCACACGTTAGTCTGTGTGCAGCTCGACCTGCAACGAAGCCTACCTATCCTCCAATAAAACAGTGTGCGTAGATCTGAATGCTTTATTGAAAGAACAGGAGAGGATGAAACTGGGGAAAATAGGGATACATACAATGAGAACCATATACAAGATAGGTGTCAGGCCTGTAGTTATGTTTCTTTTACGATCTTTGGCCTGCCACATTTTCTTATGCTGTCTCATTAATGTAGTAGTTGGGTGGGGGGAATAGAAAGGAGTAGAATTGTGGAATGTATTGTTGTCATTCTTTTATAGAAGCTCAAGGTCATCTTTTTGTCTCCACACCTCTGCACCTGACCAGAAGCAGAGGGGTGTAGATGCCATCATGGAAGATGAGGATTGGACCATGTGATGGATTATGGGTGGGGGGGATAAGATCATGAACTTTCAACTGGGTGGAATCCCAGGAAGAGAATCAGAGTTGGAATTCCACAGACGTGCTAACATGCCTGTATGATGAAATTGGAACTTTAAGGATGATTCTGCCTTGGTCTCTGATTAATTTCATGCATGGTATTTAGAACGCTGGCAATAGGCAGTATTGGGTTACTGCTGAACATAACAATTAATAAATACAAGCAATCTAAATCCCACCAGCGATGCTCTGCGTGAGGGACGTGAGTTTGTCCTTGCATGGCCATTTAAGATGGATTCTTCTTTGTGCTTCTGCCTTCTCCAAATGCTAAAGGAAATGGAATCTGGCTTCCCAGCTTTGTGAGAGTGTAGGCTGATGGGTAACTGGGTTGAATCAGCTTCAAACAATATACTTGTTATTTTGTTTCTCTGGACACTAGATGGCGCGAGAGAGCAACAACAGTATATAAAAGTTATATTCTGGGGCAGGACAAAACCATTCTAATATCTCCACAGTCACCGGGTCAAAATTTGAATGCGTGGCAATCATCAGACAGTATATTTACGATGGATGCAGAGTCCCGGAGTGACATAATCACCATTTGCAACTTTTCCAACTTCTGACAAGTCAAGTCAATGAAGAAAGCCAGCTTGGCTTCCATCAGAATAGAGCTGGAAGGGACCTCTGAGGTCATCTAGTCCAACCCGCTGCTCAAGCAGGAGACTCTATAACAGTGATGGCGAACCTTTTTGCCACCGAGTGCCCAAATGTGTGTCCATGTTCACATGCTGGAGTGCTGGAAACCTGAAGATATGCCTGTTTTTTGGCCAGTTTTGGGCCATTTTCAGGCCATTTTGGGGTGTTTTCAGGCTGTTTTTCAAGCTGTTTTCAGACCATTTTTGAGCCATTTTCAGACCATTTTTGAGCCATTTTCAGGCCATTCTGGGGTGGTTTTTTTTTGGCTGTTTTCCGGCGCCCTTCTGCCTGTGAAGACCAGATGGCCAGCAGGTTGGAAAGCAAAAGAGCAGTTGGTGCCCCCAAAGAGGGCTATGTGTGCCATCTCTGGCACATTTGCCATATCTTCGCCATCACAGCCCTATAGTGTTAATACCACTTTATAATGCCTTGGTAAGGCCACACTTGGAATACTGCATCCAGTTCTGGTCGCCACGATGTAGAAAAGATGCAGAGACTCTAGAAAGAGTGCAGAGAAGAGCAACAAAGATGATTAGGGGACTGGAGGCTAAAACATATGAAGAACGGTTGCAGGAACTGGGCATGTTTAGCTTAAGAGAAAGAAGGACCAGAGGAGACACGATATCAGTCTTCCAATATCTCAGGGGTTGCCACAAAGAAGAGGGAGTCAAACTATTCTCCAAGGCACCTGAGGGCAGAACAAGAAGCAATGGGTGGAAGCTAATCAAGGAGAGAAGCAACTTAGAACTGAGGAGAAACTTCCTGACAGTTAGAACAATTAATCAGTGGAACAGCTTGCCTCCAGGAGTTGTGGATGCCCCAACACTGGAAGTCTTTAAGAAGATGTTGGATAGCTATTTGTCTGAAACAGTAGAGGGTTTCTTGTCTAGGCAGGGGGTTGGACTAGAAGACCTCCAAGGTCCCTTCCAACTCTGCTATTGTATTATACCATTTCAGACAAGTGGCTGCCCAGTCTCTTCTTGTTTGTATCAAAGCTGCCTGGGTTATTGTTGTTTTTTTCTTTCTCAAGTACCTCAGGCTCATGAAATGCCAGTAATTAACTCCATCCTTGGAGAATCTGGGTGCAGCTATACTTTATTTCCATGAGCTGGGTGCAGGGGTGAGATTCAGCTGGCTCGGACCAGTTTGGGTGAAAAGGTAGTTCCAGTAAGCATTTGTCCACCCACCCATCCACCCACCCTGTGATTTCCTGTCCTATATTTCCCTGTTTTCTAAATGTACAGTTTAAAAAATGATGCAAGTGGGTGTTAGCATTCTAAATACCATGTATGAAATAAATCATTGTCCAAGGCAGAATCTTCCTTAAAGTTCCAATTTATTCATAACAGGCATGTTAGCACGGCTATGGAATTCCAACTCTGATTTGCATCCTGGAATTCCACCCAGCTGAAAGTTCATGATATATCCCCACACCCACAAATCCATCACATGTTCCAATCATCATCTTCCATGCTGGCATCTACATCCCTCTGGTTCCGGTCACGTGTCGGGGTGCAGAGACAAAAGACGACCTTGAGCTTCTAAGAAAATCCATAACAATACATTCCACAATCCTACTCCCTTCTATTCCCCCCTCCCAGCTACTATACCAATTAAACAGCATGAGAATTTATTAAAAAGTGTGGCAGGCCAAAGATCCTAAAAGGAACAAAATTACAGGCCTGACAGTGGGTTTATTATAACAAAAAAAATGTGGAAGAGAAAACTTATTTTTATGTAAAGATGAAGTTGGGATCGCTGGAATGCCACCCTGAGAATCTACTGGAGAAATACAGCAAGTAAGGGCAACAACAGAATGTAGAGAGGAAGAGGAGGAGAAGAAGAAAGGGTAAAGCAGAGGAAGGAAGGGAGGGGAAGTAAGAGTAGGAGAGAGGATAAGAAGGAGAGAAGAAGAAGAGAGGAGGCGGGAGGAAAGGGAAGGGAAGAAAAAAGGAGGAAGGAGAGGAGGAAAGGAGAAGGCGGAGAAGGGAGGTTGAGAAGGTGGCAGGAGTAGGGTTGTTGCGAAACAAGATGGCTAAATGGGATGGCAAGAAAGTGACCCCAACTGTGTTTTCTATATTTGTAAGAAGATGGTGATAAATGCCAATACTTAATAGATATACAGTATGTTAATAGTACTTACAATAATGTATATTTGTGAATGTGTATGAAAGAAAAATAAATAAAAGTTTATACTATATTTCCCGGGATTTTAGCTCAGCTGATTGGCGTGGCAAAGTGGATTGTTGCGCATCAGCTGTTTTACTCACAGGCGCTGACATCGAAGGTACGTTTTGAAGCTTAAAAAGGTCATTTTTTAATTGCTGCAGGCGTGCCATAGCACACCCTCCCCGAACCGGTTGTTCACCCGGTTGCTGGGTGGATGCTAAGACAACTCTTAATTGGAGCCATGCTGTTGGCATTTCTCAACTTTAATTACTGACGTTTTCAGACTACGTTCAACTTTTCTTAAGTAGGACACGGAAGAAGTGAGCTCACCCTTGCTTCAGCAATTCCGCGCATCTCTGCTGAACCTTTGGTGACTCTTTAACATTCAATAGCCAGAGGTGGCAGGTACAGGCATTCTGCAGAGCCACAGAAGGAGAAGAAGCCAAGTAGTGTACAAGCGAAAAAGGATTTAGGGGGCAATCGGCGGCCTTTCTTGCTTACTGTTTCCCATGTCGCGATGGAAGTGTTGGGGTTTGGCCTTAAACAATTCAAGCATTTTGTGACCCAAGGAGATACTGTATTTATCACAAATGACTAGAAATATTTTACTTTTAGAGTGTAAGGGAAGGGGTTATTTTAGGGTTGATGGTTCAGTTCATTTTCTATAAGTCTCTAGTTGGACGTATGTATAATGCTATGCTGCAAATATTGTCCAGAATTTGACATCATTCAAGGTATCGCTCTTTTATATTCCCTCTCTCAATTTTATATCCATCCATCCATCCATCCATCCATCCATCCATCCATCTATCTATCTATCTATCTATCTATCTATCTATCATCACCTATCTTTTCATCTATCATCTAGGACCATCCGTCATCCATTCTCTATTTTTCACCTATCCATCTCTATTCATTCATCTCTTTGTCTGTCTGTCTGTCTGTCTGTCTGTCTGTCTGTCTAACTATCTAACTAACTAACTAACTAACTAACTAACTAACTAACTATCTATCATCACCTATCTTTTCATCTATCATCTAGGACCATCTGTCATCCATTCTCTATTTTTCACCTATCCATCTCTATTCATTCATCTCTTTGTCTGTCTGTCTGTCCGTCCGTCCATCCATCCATCCATCCATCCATCCATCCATCCATCCATCCATCCATCCATCTATCTATCTAACTATCTATCATCACCTATCTTCATCAATCATCTATCTATCCATCCATCATCTATTTTTCATCTATCCATCTCCGTCCATTCATATGTATTTCTCTAGAATCTAGCATCTTTCTATATCCATCTATCCATACATCCATTAATGAATACATACTACATACATACATACATACACACATACACACATACATACATCTAACTTTATCATCTATTTTTGTCTCTCTATGTATCATCTATACATCTATCATTTCTCTCTTCTTCCCCCCCCCTCTGTCCATCCATCCATCATCTGTCTGTCTGTCTGTCTGTCTGTCTGTCTGTCTATCTATCTATCTATCTATCTATCTATCTATCTATCTATCCATCTATCATCTATCTATATCATCAAATTTATATAGCCATTCATCTCAGTCATCTGACTCTGGGCATCTCAGAGTGCAGGCATAAAAACAAAATAACACAAAAGGAAAAAAACCACATAATAACACATTACAAGAAAGCCAATATCCTTGCAGAAGTTGATTCTACTCTGAGAAAAGGCTTACATATTTTCAGATATGACCATACCTGTGATGTCATGATAAATAAAATAAAACAAATTTGGAAGCATCCCTTATTGTCAATGTCACAGTTAAAATCTGATCAGGAAAATGTGTCTCCAAAAAATTCACGGTATTCCTTCCTCTTCCTTGGGGCTTTTAGAATATTACATTTGTACACAAAATTGCCAGCAATTTCTGGTTTATTCCTTAGGCAGGATTTAAATCTATCACAATTGTACAGCTGCCCAAACAGTGAGAAAGAAACCGATAATAACCCTCTTAGAATCTTTTAACCAGTAACCAGAGTTACTAATGTAAATTACATTAGAATTTTCTCCAAATCACTTGTATTCATAATCAGAACTCTGCATGCCAATTAGGTTATAGCTGTAGGGGAGAAACAATTTGAACACATAAGAAGTGCTGTGTATAAAAAAAATATTGTAGAGGAAATGGATTTGGAAAGTTTTACTTTATATCTTAAGAAAACTTTCAAAGACGGGGAAGGGAAAAATAAGGTTGGTTACGAAATACTTTTCTTCCTTCCTTCCTCCTTCCTTTCCTCCCATTCTTCCTTTCTTCTTCCCTCCCTTTCTTCTTTCCTTCCTTCCTCCCTCCCTTCTTTCTTCCTCCCTCCCTCCCTTCTTCTGTTCCTTCCTTCCTTCCATCTGTCCGTCTATTCATCCTTCCCTCCCATCCTTCCTTCCTCCCTCCCTCCTTTCTTCTTCCCTCCTTTCCTCCCTCCCTCTCCCTTCCTCCCTCCCTCCCACCCTCTCTCCATCTCTCCCTCCCTTCTTCCATTCCTTCCTTCCTTACATCCATCCTTCCTTCTTTCCATCCATCCTTCCTTCCTTTCATCCACCCATCCATCCTTCCATCCTTCCCTCTCTCCCATCCTCCCTCCCTCCCATCCTTCCTTTCTTTCTTCCTCCCTCCCTCCTCCTTCCTTTCTTCTTCCCTCCTTTCCTCCCTTCTCCTGTTCCTCCCTCCCTCCTGCCCTCCCTCCATCTCTCCCTCCCTTCTCCCATTCCTTCCTTCCTTCTTCCCTCCCATCCATCCATCGGTCCATCCTTCTTTCCACCATCTTTATTTTCTTTTTTTCCTTTCTTTTCTTTCTGCCATCTACTTCCCGCCCTCCCACCCTCCAAAAGATATGTCTAGTCTAGTAAAAAGAAGGACTGGGTTGACATGATAGCAATGTTCCAATATTTATACAATACAATACAATAGCAGAGTTGGAAGAGACCTTGGAAGTTTTCTAGTCCAACCCCCTGCCTAGGCAGGAAACCCTATACCGTTTCAGACAAATAGCTATCCAACATCTTCTTAAAGACTTTCAGTGTTGGGGCATTCACAACTTCTGGAGGCAAATTTTTCCACTGATTAATTATTTTCACTTTCAGGAAATTCCTCCTTAATTCCAAGTTGCTTCCCTCCTTCATTAGTTTCCATTGCTTCTTGTTCTACCCTCAGGTGCCTTGGAGAATAGTTTGACTCCCTCTTCTTTGTGGCAACCCCTGAGATATTGGAACACTGCTATCATGTCTCCCCTAGTCCTTCTTTTCATTAAACTAGACATACCCCAGTTCCTGCAACCGTTCTTCATATGTTTTAGTCTCCAGTCCCCTAATCATCTTTGTTGCTCTTCTCTGCACTCTTTCTAGAGTCTCCACATCTTTTCTACATCGTGGCGACCAAAACTGAATGCAGTATTCCAAGTGTGGCCTCATCAAGGCATTATAAAGTGGTATTAACCCTTCACATGATCTTGATTCTATCCCTCTGTTGATGCAGCCTAGAACTGTGTTGGCTTTTTTGGCAGCTGCCACACACTGCTGGCTCATATTTAAATGGTTGTCCACTAGGACTCCAAGATCCCTCTCACAGTTACTACTATTGAGGAAAGTATCATCTATACTGTACCTGTGCATTCTGTCTTTGTTGCCTAAAGGTAGAACCTTACTCTTTTCACCATTGAATTTCATTTTATTAGATAGTGCCCAATGTTCAAGTTTGTCAAGATCCTTCTGTATCTTTAGCCTATCTTGTGGAGTGTTGGCTATTCCTGCCAGCTTGGTGTCATCTGCAAATTTGATGAATTCTCCATTTATTCCCTCATCCAAATCATTGATGAAGATGTTGAAGAGTACTTGGCCCAAAACAGAGCCTTGGGGTACTCCACTGCATACCTCCCTCCATGTAGATGCAGTTCCATTGAGGATTACACATTGAGTGTGGCTGGTCAGTCAGTTAGGAATCCATCTGGTGGTGATGCTGTCTAACCCACATTCTTCTACTTTATCTAGTACTAGGTTATGGTCTACCTTATCAAATGCCTTACTGAAGTCCAAGTAAACTATATCGACTGCATTCCTCTGGTCCACTAATTTTGTCACTTTGTCAAAGAATGCAATAAGATTAGTCTGGCATAATCTGTTTTTGACAAACCCATGTTGGCTTTTGGCTATTACTTTGTTTGCTTCTAGGTGTTCACTAATTTGTTGCTTGATTATCTTTTCCAGAATCTTTCCTGGTATTGAGGTCAGGCTGATAGGTCTGTAGTTTCCTGGATCTGTTTTTTCCCCTTTTTTGAAGATGGGAACCACATCAGCTCTTTTCCAGTCCGGTGGTAGTTCTCCAGTGCTCCAGGATCTCTGAAAGATATAATTCAGTGGTTCTGAGATCTTGTCTGCTAGTTCCTTCAGAACCCTGGGGTGTAATCCATCTGGTCCTGGTGATTTGAATTCGTCTAGGGTAGACAGGTGCTCACTTACCATTTTCTTCTCTATTTGAAGGGCTCCCACAAAGAAGAGGGATCAATTTATTTTCCAAAGCACCAGAAGGCAAGACAAGAAACGATGGATGGAAACTAATCAAAGAGAGAAGCAAACTAGAATGTTGAGAACAATTAAAAAGTGGGTCAGCTTGCCTCCAGGAGCTGTGGGTGCTTCATCACTGGAGGTTTTAAAGAAGAGATTGGACAGCCACGTGTCTGAAATGATATATGGTCTCCTGAGCAGGGGGTTGGACTAGAAGACCTCCAAGGTCCCCCTTTTTGCCGCTGAAGAACTGAACTGAAGAACTGAAGAAGCTTCTTGGAGAAGAAGTGAAACATACATTCCAGTTGCCTTTGGGGGGAAAAAACACCTTTGGGACAACTATGACCTGTATGATTGACAATTTACATAGATTCTCATGTCTGCCTTATGAATGGCAAATTCAACTCGTATAGTAAAAGTTTTAGATTAAAATTATTGAACACTAACCAACTCTGTTGGCAGGTTCTGCAGTAGAATTCTTTACACACAGACATATACACACACAACTCCACTCCTCTACTCACAATAGAATTCCCTATGCTACCAGAATTGCAGTTTTGGGCTTGGACAATATGGAATTGCACCGCCTGTGGTTGGACCAAGCATAGTACACAAAATTGTCTGCTACAATATCCTACCTGTCAACGACTTCTTTAGCTTCAACTTCAATAATACACGGGCAAGCAGTTGATACAAACTCAAGGTAAACCACTCCAAACTCCATTGCAGAAAATACGACTTCAGCAACAGAGTGGTCAATGCCTGGAATGCTCTACCTGACTCCGTTGTTACATCCTCAAACCGTCACAGCTTCAACCTTAAAGTGTCTATCATGGACCTCACCCCATTCCTAAGAGGTCCAAAAGGGGGCATGCATAAGGGCCCCAGCATGCCTACCGTCCCTGTCCTACTGTCCATATTTATTTGTATCCATTTCTTTCATTCATATCCATGTTTATATTTATATCTGCTATCTTGTACATGTTTGACAAACTAATAAATACAAATGGAAATACAACAACTCCTATTCAGTTACCTTAATCTCCCATTTTGCCTCTCCTGAGGTCTGTATCCTACTTTAGATCTCAAGCAGTGCTGCGTCCATCACAACCTTGTGTCCAATGCCCACCTCTCTTCACCTTTCCCATTCGTAAATTGCAAGATATACTCACCTGTTTAAGCCATAACTCAGACAGTTGGTGAACCATGGTGGGAAAGTTGCCTTGTGGATAACAACGATCCCTCGTGCGTTGGCGTCCTTTCCACGGGACTGCTAAATTTGGATTGACGGCTTTATGTTCTGGCTGAGAGCAAGGAGATATAATTAAAGAGGAAGAATGGCTGCAGTCCTCCTCTTCATTTATGGCTGATAAGCACATAGGGTGGTTCTTCCAACTATGCTACATGGCATGATGTACAGTACTATGCACACACCTTTTCCTGGATTCCTAAATTTACTTTATTTGAGACTGAGTACTTAACAGGGACGAAGTGGCTCAGCGGCTAAGATGCTGAGCCAGGCGTAAGCTGCGGCCGGTTTTACTGCATCAATTAAAATTGTTCTGCACATGCGCAGAATTCAAAAAAAAGATGGCAGCAGGAACAGCAGTGACTGGTACACTGGTTTGGGGGCGTGGGAGGCCTGGGTTGCTGCCAGTTCAGCGATGCAATCCACCATACCACTACCAGTTCAGATGAATTGGTAGGAACCCACCACTGCGCCAAGCTTGTCGATCAGAATGATCGGCAGTTCGGCAGTTTGAATCCCTAGTGCCACATAATGGAGTGAGCTCCCATTACTTGTCTCAGCTTCTACCAATCTAGCAGTTCATGGGTAAAGCATGTAAAAATGCAAGTAGAAAAATAGGCACCACCTTTGGTGGGACAGTAACAGTGTTCTGTACACCCTCGGCATCTAGTCATGCCAGCCACATGACCACGGAGACGTCTTCGGACAGCGCTGGCTCTTCAGCTTTGAAATGGAGATGAGCACCACCCCCTAGAGTCGACTAGCACATATGCGTGAGAGGAACGTTTACCTTTTATTTAACAACTTAGCAATAACTGCCATGTTTTGGATGCAAAACATCCTATTTATATCTTATGATTATTTTATCTTCATTGAATGTACACTGAGAACTCATGTGCCAGAGACAGATCCCTTGTATGTCCAGTCACATTTAGCCAATAAAGTATTCTATTCTGTTCTGTTCTGTTCCGTTCATCTAATCCATTCAACGTTTTCTATCCTATTCGGTTCTATTTCATTATATTCCATTCCATGTTTTCCATTGTATTCTATTCTATTCTATTCTATTCCTTTTTTCTTTGTTCTGTTCTATTCTATTTTGTTCTACTCTACTCTACTCTACTCTACTCTACTCTACTCTACACTACTCTATTCCTATTCCTATTCCTATTCCTATTCTTATTCTCCTTGCAAGCCACATGAGTCACTGAGAATGAATTGGTCAGCCATATTTTTTCATAAACAAAGAAATAAACAAACAACACAAACAACATGCACCTTGAATTGTACCATTGTGGCTAACAGGTGTGTGTGTGTGTGCGCACGCACACAGACACACACACACACAGACACACACACACACACACACAGACAGTATAAACCTCAGAAACTGCTGTGAAAATTTTATGGCTTCTTTTGATTTCCCTGGTTACTGAGTTAAAGAAGCCCATTCTGAAGAAGTCAGTGTGCTTCATATTTGAAGTTAGGTAGAATTTCCGTGGAGTTTTTTACTTCCAGTCAAACAACAACAACAACCAAATCAACTTCAGATAGCTCCCATCAAGACTTCCACAAGGTCTTGCTAAGAGGGAGCCCAAACTCTGGAACGATTCACAAATCCACCAAGGAAACAAAGAAGATGGAATGAGAAGACAGCTAGCAAGCAGTTCAAACTTTCATTTAGCCTGCAGGAGTTTAAGAATTATACAAAAAATGATTTCCCTGTATGAGCCAGAGTGGATGTTTCAGTATAAAGCATCTCTTTGTAGCTTGATTTTTACAAATCGAAAAATAGAATTAAAAATAGAATAGAGCTGGAAGGGACCTCGGAGGACTTCTAATCCAACCCCCTGCTCAAGCAGGAAACCCTATACCATTTCAGACAATTGGCTGTCCAGTCTCTTCTTAAAAACCTCCAATGGTGAAGAACTTACAACTTCTGAAGACAAGTCATCCGTTGTGCCCAAGTGCTTCAGTTTTATTTATTTTCCTTTTCTGGGTTCACATCTGTTCCACTCCCCACCATGATTCCTGCAAGTAAAAATGTACCTCCAGGCTTTATTTATTTGGTTACTTAGTTTATTCATATCCCTCCACTGTTATTTTTTACAAATAACTCAAGGTGGAGAACATACCCAGCAAAACTTCTTTCTCCCATTTTCCCCACAACAACAACAACTTGGTGGTGTGAATTGGCCTGAGAGAAAGGGACTGGCTCGAGGTCATCCAGCTAGCTTTCATGCCTAAGGCAGGACTAGAACTCAAGGTCTCCTGGTAATTGGCTCCAAGTCATCCCGTCCACTTTCATGGGTAAAGTAGGACAAATAGTCTGCTGGAAGTCTGTAGAGATTCTCAGTCATCCAGGTCATGGTTGTCCCAAAGGTGCTTTTTCAGGAGGCAACTGGACTTTCTTGCTTTTTCTTTGAAGACATTTCACTTCTCACCCATTCCAGTTGCCTCCTGAAAAAAGCACCTTTGGGATAACCATGACCTGGATGACTGAGAATCTCTACAGACCTTTAGCTATACAATTTGGGATGGACACCTGTTCTGACCCCCCTTCCTCCTTCGCCCACACAGAACACGCTCCGGAACAATACAAATGAACAGGGTTTATTTTACAGAAAGACAGAAAGTTCCGTGGCAGTAAACCACCACGGCAAAGCTCACAAATACAAGACACGAAAGCAGCTATCCAGCCTGCTACGTTTCAAGACCAAAACTTCTTGCAGGAGTTCTTTGTTGACTGTTGCAAAGGGCGTATGCACAGTCAACCCTTTTATAGCCTGAAGAGGAGTTTCCTGATCAACAGCTGAGAGCCCTTACCGCCGATAATTACGCCTTCGCTCCTTGCGTCTATGGGCGTGGCGGTAACGGGCATCCAGGAACTCTCTGTTAATCTCTGACTCACTGTCTCGTGACTCCTCCCCACTGCTCCAAGGCATGACATCAGGAGCCCTCCTCCTCTGGCTCTCACCGCTGCTCCATGCCTCAGGTGCCTCCTGGTGGCAGACCAGACTCTCCAATCCCTGCTCAGAGTCGGAACCCTGTCCAGGGTCCTCCACATCCTCCTGAGCCGACTCATAGGGACCCTCACTCTCGGAGTCTGGTGGCAGCAGCAACGGCTCCTGCTGGGCCACAACAGACATCCTTTGAATGGTGTGGGAGTAGGAATGGATTTGCTGAGGAAAAAAAATGCCAGACTACCAGAAACCAGAAACTACTCAGGTGACCCTGAGGACACAGATAAAGCTCCAAGTAGCCTCAACGGCTTTCTAAAAGGATACACAGGGCCAGCTGTCTGCAAGGAACATAAATCCTTCCATTCTCCACCATCCAGTCAGAGCTGAAGAAACTTCTTGGATGTGAAGCAAAACGTTTTTCAAGAAAAACCAGAAAGTCCAGTTGCCTCCTGAAAAAGCACCTTTGGGACATCGACACCTGGTTACTGATTCAAAAGACATCCAGCTGGCTTTCATGTCTAAGTCAGGATTAGAACTCACATTCTCCTGGTAACTGGCCCAAAGTCACCCAGGCGGCTTTCATGCTTAAAAAGGGACTAGAACTCACAGTCTCCTGATCATTGGCTCAAAGTCACCTGTCTTACTTTCATGGCTAAGGTGGGACTAGCTCTCACCATCTCCTGATCATTGATTGGCTCAAAGTCACCCAGGCAGCTTTCATGCTTAAAAAGGGACTAGAACTCATATTATCCTGGTCATTAGCTCAAAGTCACCTGTCTTACTTTCATGGCTAAGGTGGGACTAGAACTCACCATCTCCTGGTCATTGATTGGTGCAAAGTTACCCAGCTGGCTTTCATCCCTAAAGTGGGTTAACTACTAAACCAAACTCTCTCAGATACATTTCTTGGTGTTTTCAGGCTTATTCCTGCACCTCAAGTTATTTTTTTTAAAAAAGTACTATTTTAATTTGGAAAAAATATAGATAAACAAAAGGCTAGTATAGTGCAAAACAAAGCATTATGAAGTATATTCTGGATTTTCAATAATGCGTCTGCAGCATACAAACCCCGGAGGCATTCTTAGAAAATTAAACTGATAAGGGACTGTAATTTTGGTCTTTGTTAAAAGTGTACATTAGTCAACAGCACTTCGGTAGCTTAGATAGAATTTACTGTAACTTTTAATCTTATTTTACGGTTTCTATTGTGTGGCCTATTGCTGATGATCTTTATATATTGTTTAGATTTTAACAAGGGTGAGCAGTTTTCAAAATAATATATCCCATTACTTAAAAATGAATTAATGAAAAAAATAAGAACTTTAACCTAATTCTAAAAAAAACCAGGCGTACAATTCCTTAGATAAATCAAAATGGGAGCCTTTGAGCTAGAAACTGTCTTGGGAGTGGTAAGAAGGCTGAAGAGCTCTCAAAAGTCCTACAGCCTATTAGCATAATATTTTGGGGACCCCTGATCTATTACAATCTAGTCTCTTCCATTCCAAATGAACCAAATCTGCGTAAGTATTCTTGGACCATTTGACTTTAATCATCTGTTCTTCCTCGGGTGGCCATTCACTGTTCTCCATCCCTTCTGCTCGCTCATCCATCTGTGATCTATCTCCTTGGTCATTTCTCACGAGGCAGATCTAATTGTAGGTCAACTGGAAAGAGATTATATCATCTCTGTTCTCTGTGTACCTCTTAATGCAAACTGGCTACCACAGTCGGATTAATGTCTGCATTCCAAATAGCATCCAAAAGTAAATCAGAGTCCAAGGCAAAGTATTGCTCAAAGTTCCAATTTATTAAGAGAGCCATGTTGGCACATCTGGAAAAACCGAAATCTGAAAGCTTCCCCGTTTTCCCCACCTAGTTGAAAGTTCAAGTTCTTGCCCCCACACCCACAAGTCCATCACATGGTCCAATCTCCCACTGCCATGCTGGCAGCTTCCATCCATCCAGTTCTGATCAGGTGCAAAGGTGCAAAGACAAAGGATGACCTTGGCTTTCTAGAAAGAATTTTGTTATGGCTACATATCATCTAACTCCATAAAATCCCCCCCCCTGCCATTTTCCCAAAGTAGAAAATGCATAGTAGAATACTAGAAAGTGTGGTAGGCCAAAGATCCAAAAGAAAAGATAGCTGCAGGCCTGACAGAATCATTTAAAGCAGGGTGGGAATATTCAAAGCAATACCCAGAGAAGAGGTAGCTTTGTTGTCATCCTTATGGCTCAATGAGACAGCCTCGATTCCTGAAATTGCGGGAACAAATCCATTCAATCTTCTTGGTGACATTTTAGAAAGTTTGTCATTGTCTTGTCTGAAAGGTGCTTTTTCAGGAGGCAACTGTACTTTCTTGGTTTTTTTTTCTTTGAAGATGTTTCACTTCTCATCCAAGAAGCTTCTTCAGCTCTGACAGGATAGTAGGGAATGAAATGACAGAGCTGAAGAAGCTTCTTGGAGGGAAGTTTTCAAGAAGTGACTGGACAACCACTTGTCTGGAATGGAATAGGGTCTCCTGTCTGAGCAAGATGTTGGAGTAGAAGACCTCCAAGGTTCCTTCCAACTGTGTCATTCTGTTAATCACGGAGAGAAGCAACCATGATTTCTAAGCAGAACTTTCCTGAAAGTGAGAACAATTAACCATTGGAATGAGTTCCCTTCAGAATTTGTGGGTGCTCCATTAATAGAGGTTTTTAAGAAGAGATTCAACAACAATTTGTCTAAAATAGTATAGTGTCTCTTGCTTGAGCAGAGTGTTGGAGTAGAAGACCTTTAAATACTATGTTCTGAGTTTTTCCTCTTTGTATCTACCTGCCTTGTAAGAGATAAAAATAAAATCCATCCATTTCTAAGTTCACGTTTGTCAAAATCTCAACTGAGCAAATTTCTTCTCATCCAAGTTTTCACCTTGCCTCCATTTCTCCTTATTTCTTGTTCAAGGTGACTACTAAATGAAACCAAACAAAACAAAATCTTCATTTTAGAAACATCCTAAACAAGTGGACTCTTCCAAGCCCTTCTTTCTTTAGAAATTGTGAGATTTCGTTATAAAACATGTGTCCGGGTTCCAAATAGCATGCAAAAGGAGTCCGAGGCCAAGGATTCCTCAAAATTCCAATGTATTAAATTGGTCATGTTGGCACACCTGGGAAAACCTGAATCTGAAAGCTTCCAAGTTTTCCCACCCAGTTGAAAGTTCAAGATCCTGCCCCCACACCCACAAGTCCATCCCATGGTCCAATCTTCCACTGCCACGCTGGCAATTCCATCCATCCAGTTGCGGTCAGGTGCAGAGAAAAAAAGGATGACCTTGGCTTTCTAGAAAGAATGTTGTTATGTCTACATATCACCCCAGTCTGTATAATCCCCCCTCCCATTTTCCCACAATAGAAAATGAAAAGTAGAAAGTGTGGCAGGCCTGAAGTCCAAAAAGAAAAGATGGCTTGCAGACCTGACAACATTTTCTTTGGAACAAAATCTTCAGAATTACCCAATGCTTACCTTCCATTCTTGACCCAAACACAAATTGAGAGGAAATGTTCGTAGGTTTTTTTTGCCATGTGGCGCTTCTCAGACAGAACACAATTCAGTTAATGGTATTATACAAAATCCTTCTCTGCAGGAATTAAGTCACCCTGATAGACTTTCTTCATGACTTATGGAGGAGACACAAAAGGCGTTCTCAAGTGATTACATCCTTGAATGTAGATAGCCAACCTCCTGGAACTGAATGCAGGAACACAAATCAAGCGATATCTACTGGACAACCAATCAAATTTACCAAACCCAAATGTGATAATGACAGCTACCTGTGTTTGAAGGTTGAATCATGGCAACTGGACTAATTCTTGTGGTTACTTTGCGATATTTTGCTGCTCATCCAAGCAATGTCCTCAGTCGGACCAAATGGGATAGGCAGAAAGTTGTTCAAATGTACCAACTCCTGCCACACCAATCTCAGAGGTTTCCTCCTCAAAATGCATTACAATTGTCAAGAGCTGGGGAAATCAGGAGATAGAATAGAATAGAATAGAATAACTGAATTGGAAGGGACATTGGAGGTCTTCTAGTTCAACCCCCTGCTTAGGCAGAAAATCCTACACCACTTCAGACAAATGGTTATCCAACAACTTCTTAAAAACTTCCAGTGTTGGAGCATTTACAACTTCTGGAAGCAAGACCTACCACTGAATAATTGTTCTAACTGTCAGGAAATTTCTCCTTTCTAGGTTGCTTCTCTCCATTAGTTTCCACCCATTGCTGGTTGTTCTGCTCTTGGGTGCTTTGGAGAATAGTTTGACTCCCTCTTCTTTGTGGCAGCCCCTGAGATATTGGAACACTGCTATCATGTCTCCCCTAGTCCTTCTTTTCATTAAACTAGACATACCCAGTTCCTGCAATCCTTCTTCATTTGTTTTATCCTCCAGTCCCCTAATTCTCTTTGTTGCTCTTCTCTGCTCTTTCTAGAGTCTCAACATCTTTTTTACACAGTGGGAACCAAAACTGAATGCAGTATTCCAAGTGTGGCCTTACTAAGGCCTTATAAAGTGGTATTAACACGTCATGTGATCTTGATTCTATCCCTCTGTTGATGCAGCCTAGAATGGTGTTGGCTTTTGTGGCAGCTGCTGCACACGGCTGGCTCATATTTAAATAGTTGTCCACTAGGACTCCAAGATACCTCTCAAAGTTACTACTATTGAGCCAGGTACCACATATATTGTACCTGTGCATTTTGTTTTTCTTGCTTAAATGTAGAGCTTTACTTATTTCACCATTGAATTTCATTTTGTTAGTGCCCAATGTTCAAGTTTTTCAAGATCCTTCTGTATCTTTAGCCTATCTTCAGGCACTTCAAATGATTATGAAGAAATATATGAAGAACAGTTGAAGGAACTTGGTATAGCTAGTCTGGAGAAAAAAAGGACTATGGGTGACATGATAGCAGTATTCAAATATTTGAGGGGCTACCACAAGCGAGAAAAGGCCAACTTATTTTCCAAAGCACCAGAAGGCAAGACAAGGAACAATGGATGGAAACTAATCAAGGAGAGAAGCAATCTGCAATTAAGGAGAAACTTCCTAAGAGTGAGAATAATAATTAATCATTGGAACACAGAAGTTGTGAATGCTCCAACACTGGATATTTTTAAGAAGATGTTGGATATCCATCTGTCTGAAGTAGTATAGGCTCCCCTGCTTGAGCAGAGGGCTGGACTAGAAGACCTCCAAAGTCCCTTCCAGCTTTATTCTGATCGTTTGACTGAATGTAAATATTTAATGCAAGGTTAAGCTCTCAACAAGAACCTGGCCAAGTAACAGTCGAGAGAAATGACAGGGAGATAAGAAAGGCATTCAAGGTGGGCTTAGATCTCTTGTGGTTGAAAGGGGGCTTGTGACCTATGACCTGTTTGACCCCTCTCTTGGGTTGTCCCTTTCAGCAATATGTTGATGTAGATTCTCAGTCATCCAGGCAAAGGTGTTTGAAGGTGGAATCATGGCGCCTGGACTAATTTTGGTTTTTTTTTTTTTTTTAGTTTGCGTGCTTTCGTTTGACTCCTATCTGTGTTTTTTTTTTAAGATTCACACTCAAGAAAGAAAACAATGTGCATAGAACTTGACTTCAATAGGAAACTATTTCCCAGTTGGAAAGTAGACTCCCTGGATTTTTAGGAGAATCACTGACCCAGAAAAGTGTTGCTATCGGATCTAAAAAGGACATTATGGAAGGCATCCAAGCATAGTTATCGCAAATACCTTATCTGTATTGGCAGCTAATACGACCTCTACAATGCAATCCAAGGAAGTAGTGAAGCATATCCCATTTTCAGTGAAAAGCTAGCTTTCTTTTTCTCTATTGCTCATAAGGTCTTCTTTGGTCCTCAACCATTTTTAAAAAATCCAGAGATAAAAACAACTTGGTTTTCTCTGATGGTTTAAACAGAATCCTAAGACCTTCTGGAAAGGCCAAAATGATTGTTCTGTTCATTAATTAAAACAAAAATAGCCAGCATTTCATTCCATTGATGTGTGTTTGTATTTAATTTCCCTGGCTAGTGTCCATACAATATGACAAGAAACAAAACAAAACCCAACAATGTGTTTTCCAATTTTTATTCTAGGGAAATTAAAAGAAAAAGATATGGATGAAAATTTCATTGTTGAACATTCTTGCATTTATTTAATTGCATTCTGAAGGTGGAAAGAGCCTCATGTCTCCCCATATACTTCATATTCTTCTACTGCCCATCTTTTAATGATGTTTCCTATTTTTGTTATTAATTGTTTTATTATTTTGATGTACTGTATACTAGTTTCAATGTTTGAAAGTTGCCCAGAGTCATCTCTGGATGAGGGTGGCATATAAATTAAAGTTAGGTTAGGTTAGATTGAGTTGAGTTGACTTAAATTAAAGTTGAGTTGATTTGAGTTAGTTTAGTTAAGTTAAGGTTGAGTTGAGTTGAGTTGAGGTTAAGATTAAAGTTGAGTTGAGTTGAGTTGAATTGAGTTAGGTTAAGTTTAAGTTTTAGTTTTAGTTTTGTTGAGTTAGTTAAGTTAAATTCATACACACATGTAGACATACATAGGAGAGACCAAGGACAGTGTACATACCACTTTCGTCTTCCATTTCTTGGGGTTTGTGGATGCTCCAACAGGGGGGGGGGGCATGTTTAGGAAGAGATTGGACAACCATTTGTCTGAAACAGTATAAGGTTTCCTGCTTGAGCAGGGGGTTGGACTAGAGGACCTCCAATGTCCCTTCCAATTCTGTTATTCTGTTATTCAGTTGAAGTAAATTGGAAACCAGTGATGGAGCATGCACAACTTCTGAAGGTAAGCTGTTCCATTAATGAATTGTTCTAACATTCTCCCTATCTAAGCCACATATCTATTAAATGTCAAGTATGTATGGAGCTTCTTTTCATAGTGCTACTACTATTATATCTTAGGACAAATCCTGTCCTTCAGAAATTAGGACATTTAGAGAAACTGGATAAATGTAGAAAAACTGTCTATTTAGTTTTTCCTGTCCCTAATGTTGTTGGATAACTTTTAAAAGATAATTTTAGTGAGAATTATTCATGTATAGAATAAAAGTTGATACCAACTACAGAATTTACAAACTACTTTAAAAAAAGGGGGGGGAGAATGTTGAAAAAGGAAAAGGAGAAAGGAACAAAGGAAGGGGAAAAAGGAAGTAATGGCTTCCTTCTCCTACCGCCCAGCCAGTAAACACAATTGTAATAGCTTATCAGTATCTCTAAGTAGAATAAACCCTCTTCTCTCCATAGCTCAACTCTTAGATAAGGGGGGGGGGGGAATCAAAATGCTCTGTCAATCAATCTTTATCAGCGAAAGTTCACTAAAGGCCACCAGATATGTCTATTTTCTTTTCTTTTTTTTGCCTAGTAATTTTTATTGTTTTTCTCTTTTCAACATACGTTACAGTCGTTATGTCAACATTTTGTACATTGTCATATCATCTTATCTATACATGTTTTTCTCTTTTCACCATATATTACAGTCGTTATGTTAACATTTGTACCTTGTTGTATCATCTTATCTATACCTGTTTATAATATTCCCCTTCTATATTTACATACTTTTATACACAGTTCTATATGTATTTATATATGTTGTTTTTGGCTTAATTATTTTTCTTGTTTTCTAACCATTCATACCAATTATTCCAGATTTCATAATATTCCGATTTCTCTTTATCTTTTAATTTTAGGGTTAATTTATCCATCTCTGCGCAGTCCAGTGTTTTTTTATCATTAATTCGTCGGGGGGGGGGGGGGGTAGTACTTTGTTTCCAGTATTGAGCCAAAGCAATTCTAGCTATAGCTAGAAGATGTGTTAGTAAATATTGAATTTTTTTTGTGTATTTCCCTTTGATTATTCCCAGCAAGAAGGTTTCGGTTTTATATTTTATTTGTTCTCTCGTGATTTCTTGCACCAATTTCCAAATTGTTTTCCAATATTTTTGTGATTCCAGGCAAGACCACCACATATGATAGAAGGTCCCTTGTTCTTTTTTACATTTCCAGCAGGTCAATTTCAAATTTGGGTATATTTTGGCCAATCTTGTTGGTGATAGGTGCCAACGATAAAACATTTTGTATATATTTTCTTTCAATGTTGCTGATTGTGTTAATTTATAGTTTATGTTCCAAATTCTTTCAGATATGTCTATTTTCTTCTTTTAACCTGGTCAAACAAGCCAATCTTATAAATCTTCCCTGATTTTGTAAAAGATATACTTTGATCCTTTCAAAAAAAGGGGGAGGGAAATAAGTGGTTTATTTGTGTTTCAAAGCAAGCATCCTTCAGAACTTCAACAGCTTTCTTTGATGTCCGTAATTTTCCAAAGCACCAGAGGGTAGAACAAGATGGATGGAAACTAATCAAGGAGAGAACAAACCTAGACTTAAGGAGAAACTTCCTGACATTGAGAACAATTAACTATTGGAAGTTGTGGTTGATCCATCAGTGGAAATTCAGAAGAGACTGGGCAGCCATTTGTCTGGAATGGTATAGGGCAGCGATGGCGAACCTTTTTTGGCTTGTGTGCCACAAGTGGGGGGAGCGCAGGGGGGTCGTGTGCGGGCGTGCCGTACCCATAATGCAATGCACGAACCCCCCCAGTGTGCATGCGCGCACAACAGACGCGACCCCCCCCATTTTTACATGCTTTTTTCATCTCCCCAGGCTCCAGAGGCTTTATAGGAGCCTGGGAAGGGCGAAAAGAGCCTCCCCTGCCCCCCGGAGGCCCTCCGGAGGCTTCAGGGACCGTCCGGAGGCTTCCCTGAAGCCTTCGGAATGCTTAAAATGACCCTCCGAGCAAACCGGAAGTGACTTCCGGTTTGCTCGGAGGGTTGTTTTAAGCGTTCCGAAGGTTTCAGGGACGGTCCGGAGGCTTCCCTGATGCCTTTGGGGTGTTTAAAATGACCCTCCGAGCAAACCGGAAGTCATTTCCGTTTGCTCCGAGGGTCATTTAAAGCGTTCAGGGAAGCCTCCAGACGGTCCCTGAAGCCTCCGGGGGGGGGGGGGGCTCTGGGGGAGGCTCTTTTCACCCTGCCCAGGCTCCTATAAAGCCTCTGGAGCCTGGGGAGGGCGAAAAAATGGCTTTAAAAATGGTGAACTCAGCTGGCCAGCGCGCACATGCGCACTGACCAGCTGACAGGGCAGCGCCTCGCGTGCCCTGACAAATGGCTCCGGTTGCCACCTGTGGCACGCGTGCCATAGGTTTGCCCTCACTGGTATAGGGTCTCCTGCTTGAGCAAGTGGCTGGAATAGAAGACCTCCAAGGTCCCTTTCCTTTCCTCTACCTGCATTATATTTTCTGATTTTTCTTTAATCTTCCAACCTCTTTTTTTTAAATCACTCTATACAGTTTCATAATGGCAAGCCAAGTCATTCAATTTAATGCTAGGATTACTAATTTTGAGTAATTTTTACTACCTTGCTAGTCAACATATAGTTCTCAGTATCCCATCAATTCAGAGGAGCACGTACCCAGGATGTCGATGCCATTCGTTCAATATTAGTACCAGTACTTTCAATTCATTTTAATTATTTAGCTTCTTCGGTTGTAATACAGATGTAGAGCCTTGCTGGTCTCCATCTGCTCACATATCCATAGATATTTAAAGTGAACCATTGACTTGAAAATAAGAACAGGAGCATCCCAAGCTAAAACAAACAAACAAACCCCCATATATATTTATTGTGCTGTATAACAAGTGTATGCATAGACAAAGAGACACACACAGAGGGCAAGACAAGGAAAAATCAACAGCGTGGGGATTTGTTGCTAGCAAAATGCTGACTCTGGACAGATGTAATCTGCTCCACCTGAATCCCTGCCAAGCTGTAGGCAAGGCCCAGGGGACAGATTCTGTACCTATGGACCACCGAAGGTTGAAGAGGAAGGGTCACCACTCAATGGAGGCATACACGGTTAGCATGACAAATATGTCAGGTTCAATGCTGAACTTCTCCAGAAGGAAACTTCAAAGAAAAAAAAATACAGTACTGGTAGAAAAGAATATTCATAGCTCAGTCTTGAACTGTGGGGTCCTTGGTGTTCTCTGAGTTGATTTTTTGGGGGTGTTTTTTTTTTTTTACACACCTAAAGCAGCATTATCAGTTCTAGAAAGAAGTGAGGTTTGCAGCAAACTCCACCTCTTTCCCACGAGGGGTGGGATTCAAAAATTTTAGCATCTGTTTCTCTGCCTGGTTGCTGAGGGCGTGGCCATAGGAGGCATGGCCTACTCAGCCTCCTGCATCACAGTGGGGTGGGGGGTTTCACCCTCCCCAGACTCTGGAGGCTTTTGTTGAACCTCCCGGAGGGCAAAAATGGCCTTCCCGGACTCTGGAGGCCTCTGAAGACTAGAAACAGTCCACCTGCTTGAGCAGGGGGTTGGACTAGAAGACCTCCAAGGTCCCTTCCAACTCTGTTATTCTGTTATTCTTACGACTTCACTTCTCAGGAGTAGGTGGGCCCCCAGGAGTCTGATTCCATATAACTGAACATCTATAAGAAATGTTTCATGTTGTGTAAACTACCTTATCAAAGAGAACTTTATGTGCTCGGTGTTTCTCTGAATTGTCTCGGTCCGACACAACCCGAATCACTGCCATTGTACAATAAATTCCTCCTCCAAGAGTGAGAGTTTATTAGACAATTATCTTACTCTTGCTGTGAAATGTTATGAGGAGCGTAGATGAGGTTTGCACTCTCTCTCCCCTTTGTTCCTCTCCATCATTTTGTTCATCATTTTTATTTTTATTTTGGGAGAAACTCCATGAAGGAAGAAAAGCTGAAAGATTCATCTCTCTCCATATTTCCCCATATGCAACCCAACAATAAAATCATCAAATGCCACACTAAAAGCAAGGGAAAAATGTTCTTTTCAAATAGCAACATCTAAGGAAATGTATGGGAAATAACTAGACTTTCCAGATGCTAAGAGACTTTTGTTCTCCCCAAAGGAAATGAATGTAAAGGTAAAGGTTCCCCTCACACATATGTGCTAGTCATTCCCGACTCTAGGGGGCGGTGCTCATCTTTGTTTCAAAGCCAAAGAGCCAGCGCTGTCAGAAGACGTCTCCATGGTCATGTGGCCGGCATGATTAAACACCGAAGGCGCATGGAACGTTGTTACCTTCCCACCAAAGGTGGTTCTTATTTTTCTACTTGCCTTTTTTTACGTGCTTTCAAACTGCTAGGTTTGGGAGAAGCTGGGACAAGTAACGGGAGCTCACTTTGTTACGCGCTGCTAGGAATTCAAACCACCGAACTGCCGACCTTTCTGATCGACAAGCTCAGCATCTTAGCTACTGAGCCACCACATCCCCTCCAAAGAAATTACAGATTCCTAAATATCTGGCATCACCACTTGATCCATTTATATCTGGGCATCTCTTTCATGTAAACAGTAGAAGAGGAAGAAAAAAGAAACAAGGAGAGAACATTTGATGAAGCAAAGGTTAATTAACTATAAGTAGTCATCATTTACAACCATTTATTTATTTTTTATTGTCTGAAGTTGCCGTAGCTCTGAAAAAAGTGACTTATGGCCGTTTTTCACACTTATGTTCACTGCAGCATCCCTGTTAGAAATTCTGTTGATATATAGCACCACAAAGCAAACAAAGAGTACAGTCACCATGTGCTTTACTGCTCAACTGTATAATTGTAACAGAAAACAGGAAACTCTACTTAGAACAAAGGAGCATGGAGTATATACCATAGATCTAAACTTGTAAACACTTCCATCTACTGGATGAGAAAACTATTGTAACTATTAACTACTATAGTTGTTTCATAAAGAGACAGGGTAGGTTGTATTTTTGGAGAAATACAATATTTTCCAACAATGCATTCCAACAATCCCCATGGTCACATGATCAAAATTTGGACATTTGGCAACTGCTCATATTTATGATAGTTGCAGGGACCCCAGGGACATGTCCCAGGATTTCAATGACACTTTAAAAAGTATCTTATGACTGGTGTTCACATCTACAAGTGTTGCACCATCCCTGTGGTCACATGATTAAAACTCAGGTGTTTGGAACTGGCATAAATTTACAACGGTTGCAGCATCCCAATCAGTTTCCCACAAACAAAGTCAATGGGAAAATCAGTGTCAGGGTTCCAAATAGCATTCAAAATTAAATGAGACTTGGAGATAAAGGATTCCTCAAAGTTCCAATTTACTAAGAGAGCCATGTTAGCACATATAGGAAAACCTGAATCTGAAAACTTCCCGGTTTTCCCCACTCAGATGAAAGTTCAAGATCTTTCCCCTGCACCCACAAGTCCATCACATGGCCCAATCTACCACTGCCATGCTGGCAGCTTCCACCCATCCAGTTCCAGTCAGGTGCAGAGGTGCAAAGACAAAGGATGACCTTGGCTTTCGAGGAAGAATGTTGTTATGGCTGCATATCATCTAACTCCTTACAATCCCCTCTCCCATTTTCCCACAATAGAAAATGCACAGTAGAATAATAGAAAGTGTGGCAGGCCAAAGATCCAAAAGAAAAGATGGCTGCAGGCCTGAAAGTCAGATTCATTAAATGATCATGTGATTCACTTCACAAATGCAAAGATTCACTTCACAAGCACCGGAAAAAAAGTCATTAAATTGGGCACAACTCACTTAATAACCTTAACAACATTCATTTCAGTTAGGGTCATAAATCAAGGCCTTCTATAAACACCATCTGTCTGATCTTGGTTCTTCCACTGATAACTGTTCCTGAGGATCAAGTATCTATATTTGCTTATACAGGATTTGTTATGAAATATTTCTGAAACCCGCTGCTCCTCTATACCAGTGTTCCAATATTTGAGGGGTTGCCACAAAGAAGAGGGAGTCAAGCTATTCTCCAAATCACCTGCCTTCCATCGAGGACCTGCACACTGCACGAGTCAAAAAGAGGGTTGTGAAAATATCTACAGACACCTCACATCCTGGACATAAATTGTCTCAACTCCTACCCTCAAAACAACACTATAGAGCACTGCACACCAAGACAACTAGACACAAGAACAGTTTTTTTTTCCTGAACGTCATCACTCTGCTAAACAAATAATTCCCTCAACACTGTCAAACTATTCACTAAGGCTGCATTACTATTACTATTAGTCTTCTCATCGTTCCTATCACCCATCTCCTCCCACTTATGACTGCAGGACTGCAACTTTGTTGCTTGTATCCTTACGGTTTATCTTGATATTGATTGTTTCCTGATTGCTTATTTGTACCCTATGACTATCATTAAGTGTTGGACCTTATGATTCTTGACAAATGTATCTTGTCTTTCTATGTACACTTAGAGCATCTGCACCAAACACAAATTCCTTGTGTGTCCAATCACACTTGGCCAATAAATTATTCTATTCTATTCTATTCTATTCTATTCTATTCTATTCCTCCAGAAGTTGTGAATGCCCCAACACTGGAAGTCTTTAAGAAGATGTTGGATAGCCATCTGTCTGAAACGGTATAGGGTTTCCTTCTTAGGCAGAGGGTTGGACTAGAAGACCTCCAAGGTCCCTTCCAACTCTGCTATTGTATTGTATTGTATTGTATTGTATTGTATTGTATTGTATTGTATTGTATTGTACTGTATTGTATTATTCTATTCTATTCTATTCTGAAAGCAGGACAAGAAGCAATGGATGGAAACTCATCAAGGAAAGAACAAATCTAGAATTAAGGAGAAGTTTCCTGACAGTGAGAACATTTGATCAATGGAACTGCTTGTCCCCAGAAGTTGTAGATGCTTGCAAGAATTGGATATGGCCATTCTAGAGAAAAGAGAGATTAGGAGTGACATGATAGCTGTATTCCAGTATTTGAAGGGCTGCCACAAAGAGGAGGAGGGTCAACTTACTTTCCAAAGCACCAGAAGGCAAGAGAAGAAACAATTGATGGAAACTAATCAAGGAGAGGAGCCTGGAATTAGAGAAATTTCCTTTAAGTGAGGACAATTAACCAGTGGAACAACTTGCCTCTAGAAGTTGTAGGTGCTTCATCACTGGAGTTTTTGAAGAAAAGACTGAACAGCCATCTATCTGAATCTCAAGCAGGAGGATGGACTAGAAGACCTCCAAGGTCCCTTCCAGCTCTATTCTGATTAATTGAAACCAGTGGAATGACTTGCTGTTAGAGGTTTTGCATACTCCATCACTGGAGGCTTTTAAGAAGGGACTGGAGAACCATTTGTCCGAAATGGCATATGATTTCTTGCTTGAGCAAGGGGTTGGACTAGAAGACCACCAAGGTCCCTTCCAACCCTGCTATTCTGTTATTCCTTACTATTCTTGAAAATTCAAACACTTTTTTAGTTTCTGTTTTCCTCCCAGGACTTGTAAACAATAACATCAGAGAGACACACAAACACACCTTTCAAGAGGCAGCATCGGTTAGGATACATTAGATAGGGAAGGTACCGGAACATTTTTGCTTAACAGACACAAAATAATCAATTTTAACCGAGTAAGAAACTTTTGGCTATTGCCCTTTTTGAAATATGATTTCCTTCTTTTGAGGGGTTTGCCCTTCCCTCCCACCCCCACCTCTGCTTCACGCACCCACAACCACATGCTCGGCTTGTGCAAAAACTTCGACCTTGTGTTGAAAGATAAAAAGCCGAGAAAACTTATGGTATCTGTGTGATTAATAGTAAAGCCGGTGAGTCGTCTCCGACTTACACAACATCACAAATATGCTCCGATACCCCACAGCACCTCCGAGCTGATCTCACCTTCTTGTTCAATCATTCATCAGCTTAATAATAATGACATCCCAATAACATAATTAGCTCTGAGTCTTTGAAAAAAAAGAAACCACATAAATTTGAGAATGCAAAATGCAAAGAGCTCGTTTTCTCCTCCAACTCTCTCTCCCCCACCTTCTCCTTCCCACCATTAGTGCTTAATGCCAAAATATGATCTTTATTCATTCCACTGACGTTATATAAAACTAACATCGTTTTTCCATTTTTCATGAAATTTTCATCCACGCTATTAGTTTCACTGAGAGTAGGCTGGGAAATGTTGTTAGGTTACAAGATAGACGATCCTGGGAAAAAAAACTCAGCATGTTAAGAAGCCATAAAATCTGGTTTAGTTCATTGACTGCCACAGTCCAGTAAGCCTATAGTAACAGCGGGTTATTTTTATTGTGTATTTATTTAAAGGTTGGATCTTCCTTTCAGCTGGGCCGCTTGATGGATTTTCAACTGCCATTCTAACAAACCACCTTCTTGGAAGTGCCTCTAATTCTTGTAACTTCTTGGACAGTTGGTCTAAGTTACTAGTTCTCAACCCCAGCCTCTTCGAGATGGATGGACTTGGACTTCAACCCCCAAGTTTCTCGGCGATGGCCATTTTGGTTGTGGAATCCTGGGAGTTGAAGTTCAGGGGTGGGCCTCTTCTTTTGTGGACTTCAATGGGGGAAGGAGAAAAAAGAATGAGCACATGTTAAAAGATCATAAAAATGTGGCTATTTGTCTATCCTTACAAAGAGGGGAATTCCAAGGAGACTCAGTGGAAAATAAAGTTGGATTAGAAGAAGCAAGAGAGGAAGATTATTGAAGATCCACATTGCAAATGTCTACCATCATTTTGGACTAGTGGACATTTCTTTCCAGTAATTAAATTGTGGGAAGTTAGCACCCACCTCTCACCTAGATAAATGAAATATTTTAGGAAGTATTAAAAGGACAGAATATTTTCCCTAAAAGGGAAGCAGAAACTCACACACACACCCTTTGTCAATGGGCCATTAAGGCCTGAGCCAGTCTATTCTACATAACAAAGATCTACCTCCTTCAGGCAGAGCCATAGTAGGAATTGCCCAAAGCCCTTTCATTACATCACCCAGCAAGGCTCAACCAAGCCTGAGACTCAAAACACAACCTACAAAATTACCCCTGCATGGCCCCATGGGAGTCTGAAAACCAATCAGAATACAAGATCAAATTCAAAAGCTCAGAGGGGGCATAAAATCCAGGCCCTCTCAGCATCTCCTCCCTTTTTTCCCCCAAGATCTTCAAGGCATGTGATCCTATCCACCATTAAACCATCTTTCCAAGCAACTTCCATGAATCCAGTGTCTTTTTCCCCACTTGGAACTGAACCCAGATGGACATTTCTTCCAACTAAATCATCTTGGGTCTATTTGACAAGAATGTGATAAGAATTTTTTTTTTAAACAAAGTTTTATTGTTTTTTTTTTAACTTTACAAGGAAAAAGGTAGTGGAAAAGGTATACAAATTTTGGCAGTTGCAAAGTGCGGTAGGCGCCCCCTCCCTCCAAACTCATAGTATACATCTAGATAAAAATCATTAATACATAGTAGTATATAGTCAGCATATTAATTCCATTAGTACTTTCGGTCAGTTTATGTCAAAAAGATTTTCTTATTCATTTTTGTGATCTGAGCTTTCTTGATGTTGCCCCATCTCCCCCCGCCGACAGGGCTCCGGCCCCTCCCGTGTCCTGCATGTCTGTTATAGGATCTTCTGTTTTTTCTAGGTGTGTTTTGTTTTTTTCCATAAAGGCCTGTGCCTCTATGGATGTATTAATTCTAATTCTTGTCTCCTCCCAGAATATTAACATACCTTCAGGCATCAACCATCTGAACCACACCCCCTTCTGGTATAATTTATTCGCTAGTTGTGAATATTTTTTTTCTTTTTCCCCTCACTTTCTTGGGGATCTGCTTCAGAATGGTTATTTCCCTTTCTTGGTATGTCAAGGCTTGCCCCCTTTGTGCACTCAGAATTTCATCTCTTGTGCTTTTTCTAAGAAATTTAATGTGTACCTCCCTGGGTACGTTGTGTGTTCTAGCATAAGCTGAATTCACTCTATAAACCAGGTCTATCTCCCACCCCATCTGTTGTTTTTCTTTATGGATGTATTCAGCCAAAATACTTGTCATTATGTCCCTTATGTTTTCATCATCTGCTTCCACCACATTTTGGAATCTAAGATAAAAGGACATTTCTCTCAAACTCTATTTTCATCTGTTGGGTATCAAGTTCTTTGTTTCCCTTCTGCACCCCCTCCACCCCCTCCCTCATCTCAGCCGCCCCACCCTCCAAGAGGTCCAGTCTCTGTGAATTCATATTAATTTGAGCTTGATTCTCTTTAATATCTTTTTTCATCTCTTTTAGCTGTTTCTTGATTTCCTCTTGTCCCTGTAGTAATTGTTGAAACATTTGTTGAAAGTCCATCTCTGTACTTTTAGGTTGCATCAGGGCTGTTATCGTTGATTGTGTACCAGGGCTGGAAGTTGCTGATGTCGGGGCAGAGGTAGCAAAACCAGGCTTTCCAGGGGATGGTCTTTTAGGAGACATTGTTTGTAGAATAAAGAGTGCAGTCAGTGTAGAGAATGGACAGTCAGAGCGGCAGAGCAGCCAGAAGAGTCCAGAAGGCAGAAGGTCCAGGCAGAAGAGAGTTTCTCTAATCACCCTGGCAGTAGAGCAAAATTTTTCACTCCAGGGAGCTCAAAGAGTAGCAATCCACAAGAGATTTATCTGAGTAGCACGGAGACAAAGACCGGAAGCCTGAATTTTTAAAGGTGGAGTCAGGTTTCACAGTTCATGAAAACAACGGAAGTGTGCCATCTTGCCCTGCCAGCTTCGGGTTTAGAGGCATAACAAAGTTTTCAGAGTTCAAAGTTCCCAAAGTTCTCAGATCATCAATGTATTATGGGGTTAAGTTCAAAAGAAATCACTTTAAGAAGGGGTGTGGCATCATTGGTTGGCTCTCCCCCCTCCTCCTTCCCCTGGGGCTGAGAGCAGAATTGTTCCAAACCATCTGTCCGAGGGGGGGGGAAATCCCCCTCCCTCCAGTTGCGCCTCTCAAGTCAGCCGAAAGAAAAAGTTTTAAACTGCTGGCAAATTCTTCAAATCCGTAAAGGGGATGGGGGGGATCTGCGCCTCACCGCACCGCAGCTGCATCCTTCTGCTTGCTCATTCTCCGATCCGCCTCTCAGCGAAGACGCCCACGGGCCCTCCGATCTGCTCCCCGGTGCCTTGGGCAATGCGGGGGACCTCCCACCAGCTGCCGCCAATCTAGGGATCCCCCGCGGTGCCGCCCCTCTGGCAGGATGCCTCTACGGGGCGTCCTGTGCCCCCCAAGGAGTGGGGAAGCCCACCGGGGAGCCGGAGCGAGCAAAGACTTGCCCGTTGCCGTCAGCCGCCGGAACCAGAAGTGAGAATGTGATAAGAATTTTAAGTTGAAGGTGTTCACCTACTCTTACTAAAAAGGACAACTTTCTGACTCCTGGTGATCTAACACTGGCTATCTTTTTATACCATGTTATTATAGGCACACACTAGTTTTCCTGGGTGGATAGAACTAAAATATCATTTCTTCTGGGCTGCTAGTCATTATCCTTCCTTCTCTTGATAGTTAGAACAATTTATGAGTTAGAACAATTTATCAGAACTTTTGGGTGTTCCATCACTGGAGGTTTTAAGAAGAAATTGGACAACTTCTCTCTCCTGATGAGAATTTTGGAAGGGGCTTTGAAGGCCTTCTAGTCCAACCCTCTGCTTGAGCAGGAAATCTTACACCATTTCTGCCTGATCTCTTCTTAAAAACCTCCCGTGTTCGAGCACCCACAGCTTCTTTAGGCAAGTCGTTCCACTGATTCCTTGTTTTCACTATCAGGAAATTTCGCCTTGATTCTAGGTTGGTTCTGTCCTTGATTAGTGTCCATCTATTGCTTCTTGTCCTGCCTTCAGGTGCTTTGGAGAAGAGGTTGACAGTCCTCAAGTATTGATTCACTGTTATCATGTCAACCCCAATCCTTCTTTTCACTAGACTAGTCATATCTTTTCTACCAAGGGAGGGAGGGCAGGGAGAGGGAAGGAGGGAGGAAAGAAGGAAGACTAAATGAAAGAAAGGGAGAAGGAAGAAAGGAGGGAGAAAGGAAGGAAGAAAAGGAGGGAGGGAGATAGGGGAGAGGAAGGAAGGAAGTTGGGAGGGAGGGAGAAAGAAAGACTGAGTGAAATAAAAGGAGAAGGAAGAAAGGAGGAAGTGGGGGGGAAGGAAGGGCTGCTATAAGAAAAAAAAAGTGCAGGAGCTGAAGCTTGTGCAAGTAATTTGGAGCCATATTGGGGAAAGAAATATTAATATTATAAATATAATATTATTTAAATATGACTTTATTTAAAATGAAAGTCTCTCTGCCTGAACACTGTAGACAAGAATGTGGCTCCCTAACGCTTGCTTGCTGCTGTGTCTAAAAGGAGAATTTCAAACAGGGGAGCCGAAGAACAAAAGGGAAGAATCTCACAGCAACTAATGAAAGCATCAGCCATGAAGCCCTTAGCTTCTACCTAGAGCTCCCTTCAGAGGAGGGGAGGGTGGAATATGTGCGCACAGAGCAAGATTTACTCTCCATTTTAAGGCTCTTGGAGAATAAGTTGCAGGAAGGGGGGGAGAAAGCTTCAAACACATAAAGGCAAAAGTTCAACCGGGGAAATTTGGTACTTCTTCCTGCATCGCCTACTCGGCAAATTCACATGCTTCGCCATTTTGCTTCTGATTCCTCCAGGCCAATCACTTCTGAAGAAGAAAAAAGTGTTTGTGTTTGTGTGTGTGTGTGTGTGTGTCAAGAACCTATTAAGAAGTAGAATCTGGGATGCTCTTATTTCCCCCCTTCCAAATAATCTTCTAAAAAGGGTGTCAGTGATGGGCCTTCAGCTTTTCTTACTTGTCATTGCTGCTGTGGCTTGCTAGAAGAGCAGAATGTCTTGGAGGATGGAAGGAGGTTGGAAGACAGCTGGAAGAGAAGGAATCCTATCGTAAGATGGTGGATTTTCCAGTCCTTATTTGCTAAGGTTTCCATCATCAAGGGCAGAGGCGTCTGTCTGTCCATCCATGATCTGTATGTCTGTCTGTCCCTGCATCCGTTCTCCTATCTATCTATCTATCTATCTATCTATCTATCTATCTATCTATCTATCCATCTATCATCTATCTATCATCTATCTATCTATCTATCTATCTATCTATCTATCTATCTATCTATCTATCTATCTATCTATCTATCTATGGTAGCTAGCTATCATCTATCTAGTTATCTAGCTACTGTATTTTTATCTATCACATCACTTATCAATGTAACATCTGTTTATCTGTCTGTCTGTCTGTCTGTCTATCTATCTATCTATCTATCTATCTATCTATCTATCTATCTATTTCCATCCATCACTCTATCCATCCATCCATCCATCCATCCATCCATCCATCCATCCGTCTGTCCATCTGTCTGTCTTAGGTAGCAAGCTATCATCAATCTAGTTATCTAGCTATCTTTATCTATCACTTATCTATTACCTATATAGCGTCTGTCTGTCTGTCTGTCTGTCTGTCTGTCTGTCTGTCTGTCTGTCTATCTATCTATCTATCTATCTATCTATCTATCTATCTATCTATCTATCTATCTGAAACATTTATATGGCAGTCCCTCTTTGAGACAATTCAGGCCAGCTCCCCATCAAAATTAAAAGACATAAAATCATTCTGGCAAAATCAAGATAAAGGACACATGATGGATTCCTCAAATAGGATTAAACAGGCATATTTGAAAGAGTCGCTTTTCCCCTTGACTTGAAACAGCAGGGGCAAGTGGGACACTACATGGGAAAGGAAATAACTACTAAAAAAAAGAATTAGAAAAGCTGCAGCATCATAAAATAATATCCTCCAGATCTAAATTGAGTCTATATATCATTTATCATTTTGGTGAATATGGAATCCCTTCTGCACGAGAGGAAAAGATAATAAATAGAAGCTAATTACATGACATTTTAGAGGTTTAACTAGCAGCTACATTTCCCCTTCTTTCAAAACTAAGTATGAGAGACCTCTTCAAAGATTTTCAATCATCCAAGCCATGGTTGTCCCAGAGGTGCTTTTTCTCCAAAAGACAACTGGAGTTTCTTAGTGTTTACTTTGAAAAGGTTGTTGGAAGAAATGTCCATTTGGGTTTGGTTCCAAGTGGGGAGAAAGACACTGGAAACAACCGTGGTTGGTTGTAAAGATGATTTTAATGGTGGACACATGGGATGGACCACATGGTTTGAAGTCCTGGGCAAAAAGGCACATGGGATGAGATAGATAGATATATTTATACTACTCTGATTGGTTGTCAGACTCCCATGGGACCATGCAGGGGCAACTCTGTAGGCTGTCCTGAGTCCCAAGCTTGGTTGACTCTTGCTGGGTGATGAGCTAATGAAAGGGCTTTGGGATTCCTATTATGGCTCTATCTGCCTGAAGGAGGTAGATCTTTGTTATGTAGAATAGACTTTCAGGCCTTAATGGCTCATTGACAAAGGTGGGGGGTGAGTTTCTGTCCCCCTTTTAAGAGAAATATTCTGCCCTTTTAATGTTTCCTAAAATATTTCATTTTTTCTAGGAGAGGGGTGGGTGCTAACTTCCTACAAGCTTTTTGCTTCTCATCCAAGTAGCTTCTTCAAAAGTGAAGTCCAGTTGGCCGTTGTGAAATGACACTTTTAGGACAAGCATGAGAGACACAGTCTGGATCCTATCTTGCATGAACTAGTTATGTTTAGCCTAACAAAGAGAAAACCGAGAGGAGACACGATAGCACCTTCTAATCCTTGAAGGGCTGTTGCAGGGAAGAGAGGGAACCAATTTATTCTCCAAAACACCTGAAGACCTAACAAGAAGCAATGGATGGGTAGAAGCTTCTTGGAGGGAGATCTACCTGGAATTTAGGAATAGAATAATGGAAGGGAGCTTAAAGATCTTCTAGTCCTACCCCCTGCTTAGGCAGGAAACCCTATGCTACTTCAGACAGATGGATATCCAACATCTTCTTTCAAACATCCAGTGTTGGAGCATTCACAACATCTGGAGGCAATGATTAATTGTTCTCACTGTCAGGAAGTTTCTCCTTAGTTTTAGGTTGTTTCTCTCCTGGATTAGTTTCCATCCATTGCTTTTTTAAAAAAAATATTTTTAAACAAACACAAACAGACAGAACAAAAAACATAAAACCATCTTCTGTTACAAATTGCAGAAACTATGTCAATTGGTTACAAGTTTCCTGTGCATCTCTTCCATTGCTTCTTGTCCTACCCTCAAGTGCTTTGGAGAATAGCTTGACTCCCTCTTCTTTGTGGCAGTCCCTCAAATATTGGAAGACTGCTACCATGTCACCCCTAGTCCTTCTTTTCATCAGACTAGTCAATACCCAGTTCCTGCAACTGTTCTTCATGTGTTTTAGTCTCCAGTCCCCTAATCATCTTTGTTGCTCTTCTCTGCACTCTTTCTAGAGTTTCCACATCTTTTCTACATCGTGGCGACCAGAACTGAATGCAGTATTCCAAGTGTGGCCTTACCAAGGCATTATAAAGTGGTATTAACCCTTCATGTGATCTTGATTCTATCCCTCTGTTGATGCAGCCTAGAACTGTGTTGGCTTTTTTGGCAGCTGCTGCACATGGCTGGCTCATATTTAAATGGTTGTCCACCAGGACTCCAAGATCCCTCTCACAGTTACTATTAGTGAGCAAGGTAACACACAGGAGGAATTTCCTGACAGGGAGAACAACCTAGCAATGGAACAGGTTGCCTCCTGGAGCTGTGGGTGCTGCGTCACTGGAGGCATATTAAAAAAAAGAGATCAGACAACTCTTTGTCCTGGATGGGATGAAGTCTTTTGTTTTGGTCAGGGGGTTGGGCTAGAAAAAGACCTCCAAGGTCCCTTCCCACCTTATGTTTCTATGTGGATTGCTTCTACCGTCCAATCTAGACTAAAGGCTGTTAAAATTATTTGAGACCCTTTGAACTATAATTTATACTACCCCACAATGAGTGATAAAGTCATAAATGCCAACCTTTCAGCAACTAAAAATTTAATTTTCATACTGAAAGGTAAAATGGTAAAACAATTCCACTTCAAAGGAGCATTTGCAGAAGAAGAAGAAGAAGAAGAAGAAGAAGAAGGAGGAGGAGGAGGAGGAGGAGGAGGAGGAGGAGGAGGAGGAGGAGGAGGAGGAGGAGGAGGAGGAGGAGGAGGAGGAGGAGGAGGAAAGTCATGTTTGAATCAAGCTGGATTGAGGGACACATTGATGCAGTTTTCCTGGCAACTGTATGAATTGGTAAATCTATGGGTGTCTTCTTCCCATTGGCTTCTTATGCATTGATTTCTTTACTTTATTTCTCCAGATTACCCAGGCCAATGAGGGAATGCCCTGGTCATGTCTCCTCTGAGTACTAACAAATCTTGGCCCTAATTAGCTTCACATCTCAGATAAATTAAACAAATGTAGCCAGCAGCTGAGCTGGCATTTGCAAAGGATTTGGCAATTTCATGGGTGATACACAGTCATTTTTGTATGTTGTATAAAGTAAAGTAGCATTGACAATCAGTTAATTGCAAAGTATTCTTGAGTACAGATTTTCTTCCTTCCTTCCTTCCTTCCTTCCTTCCTTCCCTCCCTCTCTCTTGCTCTCTTTCTTTCTTTCTTTCTCTCTCTCTTCCTTTCCTTTCTCCTTCTTTCTTTCTCTCTTCTTCCTTCCTTCCATCCCTCTCTCCTTCCCTTTCTCTCTCCTTTCTTTCTTTCTTTCCTCTTTCTTTCCTTCCTTCCTTCCTTCCTTCCTTCCTTTTCTCTCTTACAATGGATTAGTGATGCCATGAAAAAATCTTTCTTTCTTTCTCTCTTTCTTTCTCTCTCTCTTTCTTTCTCACTTCCTTCCCTTTCTCCTTCCTTCTTTTTCTCTTCTTCCTTCCCTCTCTCCTTCCCTTTCTTTCTCCTTTTTTCCTTCCTTCCTTCCTTCTTTCTCTCTTGCAATGGATTACTGATGCCATGAAAATATCTATCTAAAAAGGTTGAATCATGATGGATTGGAAAGGGAAAGGGGGAAATAATGATTAAATGGAAGGAAATCATCCATTTCTTCATTATTTTATTTCCTTCCTTCTATTTAATCATTGATTTCCCTTTTTCCTTTCCAATCCATCATGATTCAACCTTTTTAGATATGGCATCACTAATCCATTGCAAGATAGGGAAGGGAGGGAGGGAGGGAGAAAGATAAGAAGAAGTAAAAGAAGAAGATGAGAAGAAAAAAGGGAGAGGGAGGGAGGGAAGAAGAAAATGAGTGACGCTTGGCAAAGTTGAAAGAAGTAAAGTAAAGTGAAATAGTGGAGAAATGGATGAGTGGTGGATCCTTAGAAGAACTGCAAATCATTTTTAGAGACAGAACAAAATGGAATTTCTCCATGAAGTCAACAGAAGTTGATCTTGGCTAAGACACTGAGCTTGTTGATCAGAAAGATCAGCAGTTCAGTGGTTCAACTCCCTAGTGCCATGTAACAGAGTGAGCTCCCATTACTTGTCCCAGCTTCTGCCAACCTAGCAGTTCGAAAGCAGGTAAAAAATGAGACTGAGTACTTAACAGGGACAAAATGGCTCAGTGGCTAAGATGCTGAGCCAGGCGTAAGCTGCGGCCGGTTTTACTGCATCAATTAAAATTGTTCTGCACATACGCAGAACTCAAAAAAAAAAAAAAAGATGGCAGCAGCAACAGCAGCGACTGGGAAACTGGTTTGGGGGCGTGGGAGGCCTGGGTTGCTGCCAGTTCAGCGACGCAATCCACCATACCACTACCAGTTCAGATGAATTGGTAGGAACCCACCACTGCGCCGAGCTTGTCGATCAGAATGATCGGCAGTTCGGCAGTTTGAATCCCTAGTGCCACATAATGGAGTGAGCTCCCATTACTTGTCTCAGCTTCTACCAATCTAGCAGTTCATGGGTAAAGCATGTAAACATGCAAGTAGAAAAATAGGGACCAACATTGGTGGGAAAGTAACAGCGTTCCATGCAACTTTGATGTTTAGTCATGCTGGTCACATGACCATGGAGATGTCTTCTTCGCTTTGAAACGGAGATGAGCACACGCCCCTAGAGTTGGGAAGGACTAGCACATATGTGTGAGGGGAACCTTTATCTTTAATTAATTAACTAATGATGATATAGACTTTTTCTTTATTGGCCAAGTGAGATTGGACACACAAGGAATTTGTCTTTGGTGCAGATGCTCTCAATGTACATAAAAAGACATGAAAAGATACATTTGTCAAGAATTATAAGGTACAACACTTAATGATAGTCATAGGGTGCAAATAAGCAATCACGAAACAATCAATATCAGTATCAATATAAATCGTAAGGGTACAAGCAACAAAGTTACAGTCCTGCAGTCATAAGTGGGAGGAGATGGGTGATAGGAACGATGAGAAGACTAATAGTAACAGTAATGCAACCTTAGTGAATGGTTTGACAGTGGTGAGGGAATTATTTGTTTAGCACATTAATTGTGTTTGGGGGGAAAAACTGTCCTTGTGTCTAGTTGTGTTGGTGTGCAGTGCTCCATAGTGTTATTTTGAAGGTAGGATTTGAAACAATTTATGTCCAGGATGTGAGAGGTCTGTAGATATTTTCACAGCCTTCTTTTTGACTCGTGCAGTGTGCAGGTCCTCAATGGAAGGCAGGTTGGTAGCCATTGTTTTTTTCTGCAGTTCTAATTATCTTCTGAAACCTGTGTCTGTCTTGTTGGGTTTCAGAACCAAAGCAGAAAGGGAGGCCAAGGAAGCCATTGTCAATAACCATACCTCAATTTGACTGATGTTATTCATCTGGATAAAACACTAACTCCTTCGCTTTGATTTGCAAAAGAGAGCCAAGAGTTTGAAATAAGGCTTGGCAAAGGAGAAAAAGAGCGGGAAAATTTAAAATGAAATACAAGCTAAAACGAGGGTGGGTGGGTGAATAAACTCCTTCCTTTCTTGTCAGTCAAATGCAGATGGAAAATGCATTCCTTCTGTTAAGAGAATTGTTGCATTTGTGTGGCTTCTAGGAAGTCACGATTTTCATTGACTAGAAAGGCAACCAGAGGTGGATTGCAGCCAGTTCGGCCCGGATTGGGGGAAACTGGTAGTAGTGGCAGCGAGAGGCTCCGCCCATCCACTTGGACGCTTCTGTGCATGCGTAGAAGTGTTGTGTGCACACATGAACACACGCACAAGCACAAGCAAACCAGTGGGGAAGAAAATTAGAAACCCACCCCTGAAGGCAAGGAATAGATTTGGTAGGATTTGTCATGGATTCCAGATCTTTTCATCTTTGTGGCGAGATGGTTTCGCGGGTGGAGGAAAAGAGGCCCTTGGCATAAAGAAAGGCTGAATTCTTTCAGTGAGACGATGTCAGAGTTTGTGGCAGAAATCACGTCCAGAAAGCACACACACAGGTAACTGATTCAGCAGGATTTATTAGCGTCTCTTTATATAACACATGAATAAATGTACAATACCAACAGCAGATTCTTCCAGTGTTCTAGAGAGGAGAGATTGTTTCCAGTTTCAATTCAGAGAGCAGACAGACTAGACTAGTTTCTTTTCAGAGCTCAGAGCTTAATAGGTAGGCTCCAAGCCATCTGGCAAGGCTCTCCATCACCAAATAGTTCCCATTGGCTGACCTTGCTACCATGTCTCTGCCAGTTCATGAATATTCTGACAGACCAGTGGGCTTAAAATGAAATATCCAGTTTTCCCTGTGGCTTCTTAAACAAAAGACACGTTGTTGTGTAGGGCGTAGGACTATCTCCTTGCTATTAGCGTTACTTCCACTTTTATTATTTTATTTTATGATTTTATGCAGCCGTAACTTTGTTTGTTTGTGTCTTTTTTATTGGATTTATATGCCGCCCTTCTCCCAAAGGACTCAGGGCGGTGTACAACATTAAAAAACACACATCCCAAAAGTTAAAAAGAAATTAAATGCATATCTCCCCCCTCCAAAAAACCCGAATTTATAAGACAATACATTTAAAAATGAGTTAAAATTAACAGGCCAGGCCGGCTTGCTGGAAAAGCCAACTTTTTAGGGTGCGTCGGAAGGACCGGAGGTCAGGGATTATGCGAAGCTCCAGGGGCAGCTCATTCCAAAGGGAAGGCGCTCCCACAGAGTGTTTTTGTAAATCCCGCAAGACTGCAACCACACCTAATACTACTTCCTATTTTCCCCACAACAACAACATTGTGAGGTAGATTGGGCTGAGCAAGAATGACTGGCCCAAAGTTACCCAATTAGCCTTCATGCCTAAGGCAGGACTAGAACTCACCAGCTCCTGGTGATTGGCCCAAAGTCACCCAGCTGGATTTCATATATAAGGAGGAACTAAAACTCACCATCACCTAGTGATTGGCCCAAAGTCACCCAGGTGGCTGTCATGCCTAAGGCAGGACCACAATAAACCTTATTTCTATCTTGGTGCCTTATCCCCTGGACCAAACTAGATCTCTTTAACTTTTGAAAATGGTCCTCAGAGTTTAAAAGAGCTGTTGTGGTCAAAACCAAAAATTTAACCTTACAAATTAATGTTGATGTAGCTAGTAGATGCAAGTGTCATGGTGGTGGTGCAGTGGTTACAATGCAGTATTGCAAAAGGGATTCACTTTGAAGAAGGAAGGAAGGAAAGGAGGAAAGAAGGAAAGAAAGAAAGAAAGAAAGAAAGAAAGAAAGAAGAAAGAAAGAAAGAAAGAAAGAAAGAAAGAAAGAAAGAAAGAAAGAAAGAAAGGTCAACAATAGTGATGCAAGAAGAGAGGGAGGGAGGAAGAAAAATGGGAGGGAGGATTGGAGGGAGGGAGGAAAGGTCAAATGGAGGGGAGGGGAGGCGAGGGAGGGAGGAAGAAAAGAAGGGAGGAAAGAGGAGAGAGAGGAAGGAAGGAAGTAGGAAAGAAGGTCGAACAACAGGGATGTAGAGAGAGGGAGGAAAATGGGAGGGAGAAATGGAGGGAGGGAAGGAGGAAGGAAAGATCAAATAGAGGGAAGGAGGGAGGGGGAAGAAAAGAGGACAGGGAAGAGGAAGTAGGAAGGAAGGAAGGAAGGAAGGAAGGAAGGAAGGAAGGAAGGAAGGAACTGAGATGTAGGGAGGGAGGGAGGAAAGGTCAAATGGATGGAAGAGGAGGAGGATGGAAGGGAGGAGGAAAGGAAGGAAGGACAGAAGGAAGGAAGATGGGAGGGATGGAGGAAACTCAAATGGAGGGAAGGAGAGAGAGGGAAGGAAGGAAGGAAGGAAGGAAGGAAGGAAGGAAGGAAGGAAGGAAAGAAGAAAGGAAGGAAGCTGGTTTTGTATTTATAGCACAGACGTAGGTCAATCCTTATTTTTCACCCAAACAGTTTTTATTGAACTCTACTTGTATCAACTAATTACCTGCTCAGAAGACAGGAAAGGAAGGAAAGTGAATGTCAGCGTTCAGCTTGTTTACGAGAAATCACTGCTGGTTGCTTAAGTTAATGGAAACATCAAACACGATTTTCTTTTTTTCTCCAAGATGACTCTCTGTTTTCCCATTAAAATGTAGATAAAGCAGTGCATCACAATCCCACTTAGCTATTTTGGCAGGTAGGGGCATCGCTCGGAAATCTCTTCTGGCTATTTAAGCACATATTAAAGATGACACATTTAACGAACAGAAAGGGGAAGCCCAGGATCAGAAATTGGATCCCGTTTTAAAAGAATAACACAAGTGTCCTCAAAACTCCTGCAATTCTAATATTTGAAGGGCTGCCACAAAGAAGAGGCAGTCAACTTATTTTCCAAAGCATTTGTAGCACCCACAACGTGTTAGGATATTTATGACTGGGAGAGACATGGTAACCAGGTCAGCCAATGAATAGGCATAGCAACTAAGTCAGCCAATGGGAGCTTAAACAGATCTGAGTCTGTGCTGAGAACTGAAACTGAAACTACTCTGTCTGCTCTGCACTCTGAGATGAAACTGTTCTCTCCTGCTTGTGTTCTGCTTGTAACTTCTACGATCTTGAAAGAATCTACTGTTGGTATTGTACATTTATTCATCTGTTATTATGCATATAAAGAAGTTAATGAATCCAGCTGAATCAGTTATCTGTGTGTGTGGATTTGATTTTTCTGCAACAAACTCTGACACACCTCTACTAGGAAAATGAGATATTTTAGGAAATATTTAAAGAGCAGAATATCTCCCCTAAAAAGGAGGGAGAACCACAGCTCCCCTCTTTTGTCAAGGGGCCATCAAGGCCTAGGACAGTCCATTCTACATAACAAAGATGTACCTCCTTCAGGCAGAGACATAATGGGAATCCCAAAGCCCTTTCATTCCATCATCGCCCAGCAAGAGTCAACCAAGCTTGGGACTCAGGACAGCCTCCAGAGTTGCCCCTGCATGGCCCCATGGGAGTCTGACAACCAATCAGAATACAAGCTCAAATTCAAAGCCCAACAGAGGGCTCTCTCTCACACACAGACACCCATGTGTCTTTTTTGTGCAGGATCTCAAGCCATGTGGTCCTGTCCACCATTAAAACCATTTTTCCAAGCAGTCTCCACGAATCCTGTGTCTTTTTCCCACTTGGAACTGAACCCAGAAGGACATTTCTTCCAACCCATCTGAAGGTAGAACAAGAAAAAAATGGATGAAAACTCATCCAGAAGAGAAGCAACCTGGAATTGAGGAGAAACTTACCAACAGTGAGGGCAATTAACCAGTGGAACAGATGTTGCCTCCAGAAGTTGTGGGTGCTCCATCACTGGAGGTTTCTAAATCACCCATGGGACTTTTCTATTCGGGTCATATGAAGAATAGTTGCAGAAATGTCTAGTCTAGTGAGAGATAGCAGTGTTCCAATAGCCACAAGGAAGAGGGGGTCAACATATTTTCCAAAGCATTGGAAAGTAGGACAAGAAATAACAAACGGAAACTAATCAAGGAGAGAAGCAAACTGTAATTAAGAAGAAACTTCTTAACGGTGAGGTCAATTGACCAGTGGAACAACTTACCAGTAACTGTGAGAGGGATCTTGGAGTCTTAGTGGACAACCAACCAGCTAAATATGAGCCAGCAGTGTGCGGTGGCAGCCAAAAAAGCCAATGCAATCCTAAATTGCATTAATTGGAAGATACAATCAAGTACCGAGGTACTAATACCACTCTATAAAGCCTTAGCAAGATCACCATAGTAAGACATCACCTAGAGTACTGCATCCAGGTTTGGTCACCACACTATAAAAAAGATGTTGAGACTCTAGAAAGAGTGCAGAGAGCAGCAACAAAGAGGATTAGGGGACTGGAAGCTAAAACATATGAAGAACGGTTGTAGGAACTGGAAATGTGTAGTCTAGTGAAGAGAAGGACCAAGGGAGACAAGATTATAGTGTTCCAATATTTTGGGGGGCTGCCACAGAAAGGAAGGGCTTTTCATCATTAAAAACAATATTCAAAAGGGTTATCTATCATCTATCTATCAATCAATCATCATCTATCTGTCATCATCTGTCATCTATCTATCTATCTATCTATCTATCTATCTATCTATCTATCTATCTATCTATCTATCTACCTACCTACCTACCTACCTACCTACCTATCTACCTATCTACCTATCTACCTACCTATCCAGTTAGCTAGCTAGTTATCTAGCTATTTTTATGCATTATTTGTATCTATCTATCTATCTATCTATCTATCTATCTATCTATCTATCTATCTATCTATCTATCTATCTATCTATCTATCTGTTCTCTAGCTATCATCTACCTAGTTATGTAGCTATCTTTATCTATAATTTATCTATTATCTATCTATCTATCTATCTATCTATCTATCTATCTATCTATCTATCTATCTATCTATCTATCGCTCTTCTGTCCCAAGGACCGGCCCATATATTTCCACTGCTCTCCTCTCCTCTGCTTTCTGGGCATCCGTGTGTCAGGTACTGGACCCAGCTGTTCCTCCTCTTCCTCATCAGCCACCTCCAGACCTGGGGGCTTTTGACTCTTCATCAGAGGGCTGACCGACGGCCCAGGCTTCACTTCTGTCTCTCTTTCTCTCTCTCTTTGACAGCTCCATTCCCTCTTCCCCCTCAGAGCTTTCAGGCCAGCCTTGATGCTGACCTGACTCCCATACCTCCTCCTTCTTTGATTTGGCTGCTTGAGGGGCTGGTGGCTGACAGGCCACAACATTGCCAAGTTTATAAAACACTGTCCTAGACTTTAGGTAACATCAAGTACTTTGCCCTTTCTTTCTGTAGTGTCCCAGTTCACTAGAGCCGAGCTAAATGGAGTAGGAAGCCACAGTAACCTTGACGAGAACCAGAAGGAGAAGGTCATCTTCCATTTGATACTGTTCTTGGTTCCTAACATGTATTTTTCTCGATTTTATCTTTGGCTGGGGACAGACTGTCAAGCAATGAAGGAGAAGAAGCCTGGACATATCCTTGCGGTGCTTCATCCCAAACTAGAATTCTTCACCAAATGGAGAACATTGACTAAGCTGCCACTCATATCTTCATACTCCACAGGGTGTCCACAGATACCATCAAACTAAGTGTTGTGACCCGCCAACGGCTAGCAGAGCTGGCAGCAGAGTCGGACAGTGAGGAGGTTGGGGAGGAACCTGGGCCAGTCCTGGAGTCTGGGGAAGGCTCTGATGAGGGCTCTGTGTTGGAGGCAGAGATGCGGCCAGGGCTGCCTGACAGTTATCAGCTGCCTTCTGAGTCGGAGATCAGTGGGGCAGAAGAACAGCTGGAGCCTGTTCCTGATGTGTGCATGCACAGAGCTGCCAGGAGAAGGCAACAGCTAAGGAACAAGGGCCGACTTGAAAGTAAAGGCACAGGTGGACGGTAAATGGCCCCACCCATAGGAAATAAAGAGGAGCGAAAGGGGAGGGGAGTTTGCAGGAGACAATTAGTTCAATTCATTAGGGTGAAGATCTGTTCCTGACTTCTTGCCAAGTAATTGCTGCTACAGCTTGGCGTTTGGAAGATATCAGCCTGGCAGCTCTCCAAGCCTGACAAAGGTCTGTAGTCGTGAAATCTCATGAAAGACGTTTAGCTGGGACTTCACTGGATAGGAATTCACTTTAACCTAAATAAAAGAGGTTTTATCGGGACGAGGAGTCAGCTTCATGATCTTGGGTCAGATCACTAAGCTATGCCATTTTCATCTTCAGTCTTCTGCATCTCCTTGTTTGGCCAAATCTAGGACATTTCCTGGAATAGAGTGTCCCCTACAGACAAATGAGGAAATATTTCAGAACGGCTAGAATGGCTCTCGAAGTTCTGCTTTGCCTTGTAAGGTGACATGAATATGAAGAAGGAAAGTCAGCCACCACCACAACATGAGGTTTCTTTCTTTCTTTCCCTGATAGCTGCAAATGGAATATAATTTGGCAGAAATAATGAGACTCAATTGCTCATAAGTAAATGGCAGCTTAAACAAAAGCAGCCAAATGATCATTGTTGGCCTGTCAATGTCTCAGCAACTTGACATTCTGGACCAGCTACAAAATTTGGAAGATGATAATTGAGAAAAAAGAAAAAGGGAGGGAGGGAGGGAAAAGAGGACGTGCCAACTTCACCACAACACGTTGTCTTAACTCCGAAGCAACTTTTCAAGAGTCCTTCTTGACTTGGACCGACTTCTATTGAACTGTACAGGAGGACAAAAGACAAAAGAGATTTTTGGGGGAGGGCGGAATGGGGAGAAAGACACATCTTTTGCTTGGTTGTTTTCTTACAGACATTCTGTTACCCAACTAGGTAACATCATCAGTCATCATCATTTAAGGACCCCATAATCCTTTGTGGGGTAGAGTCTGGCCAACTGAATGGAGCTGAGTGTTTACTGGCCGGATGCTCTTCCTGTCACCGATGCGGAGTTGTGTTCAGCAGATCTATTCTCATTGCGCCCAGAGAAAGAAATATCTGCCTCTACCTAGGATCGAACTCACAGCCTCCTGATTGTGAGGCGAGAGCTCCACTTCAAGGCCACTGCACCACTCCTAGATAATATCATCAATACTACAAGGGAATGGAGTTGGTGCAGATGATGATAATGATGAGGTAGGTAGGTAGGTAGGTAGGTAGGTAGGGATAGATAGATAGATAGATAGATAGATAGATAGATAGATAGATAGATAGATAGATAGATACACAATAGATAAGTTATAAATAAAGATAGCTAGATAACTAGGTAGATGATAGCTAGAGAACTGATAGATCGATAGATCGATAGATCGATAGATCGATAGATCGATAGATCGATAGATCGATCGATCGATCGATCGATCGATCGATAGATAGATAGATAGATAGATAGATAGAAATAATGCATAAAGATAGCTAGATAGCTAGCAAGCTAACTGGATAGGTAGGTAGGTAGGTAGGTAGATAGGTAGGTAGGTAGATTGATTGTTACCCGCGTCAGATTTTGAAATGAAAAGAAAGCAGAATTTCCACTTAGGGCTAATCTGGGTGACTTCTCCACTGTAGCTCAATAGGTGACAACCGCAACATTTTCCTGGTGGGAGAACCTGAAATTATGGCAGTTTATGGCCGTGCTTGTTAGCATGCTGTTTTATGGGTACATTGCTCTACGACGCAACCGTTTCAGCGTGTGGAAAACTCGACTTTTTTTTCCCCCCGTTTAATTTGCGGGAGATACAATCTGAGGATGAACCAGGCAATATCTCTCAGCCACCAACAGGAATCGACGAATGGCAGTTTGATGGCAATCCATCACCCCGGGGACATATGTAAGTCCTCCTGAAGACAGACAGAAAGACAGACCAGACAGACAGACATGCTTCCTTTAGCTGGAATGTGCAGAGAAGGAATAAAGGTGAGACACAAATGCAAGATAACATGTAATTTCAGGTTTATTGTACATGTACATTGGTGGATGTCTCAGGAATCTGGAAAACCATTGGCGTTACTGTATATAGAAAAAAAAAACCCCACATTTGCTGTGCCGTCTCTCAAAAATCAAGTCATTCATCTCCATCCTGTAAACTAATATGTTTTTTTTCATGCTCTGTTCATTCCTCGTTCTGAGTTTTTCTTGTCTCTTGAGTTTCTCTGGCCCCATTTAGGGCCACTAACATCACTATGATTTATTTCCTAAATCCCCACAATTCTCCAATAATTCTTCCTTTCTTTCTCTATTTCTACATTTCTTTCTTCTTTTCTTTCTTTCTTTTCTTTCTTTCTTTCTTTCTTTCTTTCTTTCTTTCTTTCTTTCTTTCTTTCTTTCTTTCTTTCTTTCTTATTTTTTATTTTTCCTTCCTTCCTTCCTCTCTTTCATCTTCAAATAAGCCAACACAGTTCTAGGCTGCATAAACAGAGGGATAGAATCAAGGTCACATGAAGTGTTAATACCACTTTCTAAGGCCTCTGTAAGGCCACACTTGGAATCCTGCATTCAGTTTTGGTCGCCACGATGTAGAAAAGATGTGGAGACTCTAGAAAGAGTGCAGAGAAGAGCAACAAAGATGATTAGGGGACTGGAGACTAAAACATATGAAGAACGGTTGCAGGAACTGGGTATGTCTAGTTTAATGAAAAGAAGGACTAGGGTTGACATGATAGCAGTCTTCCAATATCTCAGGGGCTGCCCCAAAGAAGAGGGAGTCAAACTATTCTCCAAGGCACCTGAGGGTAGAACAAGAAGCAATGGGTGGAAACTAATCAAGGAGAGAAGCAACTTAGAACTGAGGAGAAACTTCCTGACAGTTAGAACAATTAATCAGTGGAACAGAAGTTGCCTCCAGAAGTTGTCAATGTTCCACTACTGGAAGCTTTTAAGATGTTGGATAACCCTTTGTCTGAAGTGGTGTAGGGTTGGACTAGAAAACCTCCAAGATCCCTTCCAACTCTGCTATTCGATTCGATTCTATTTATTCTGTTCTGTTCTGTTCTGTTCTGTTCTATTCTATTCTTCTTCCTCCTCTTCCTCCTCCTTTCCCCTTTCCCCCTTTCCCCCTTTCATTCCTTGTTCTTCTTGTTGTTTTGTAATTCAGCCTTCGCTCATCTCTTGATATGGCCCAGCTTTCTCGTTGCGGTCCTCTTTTTTTTCCCTTGAGGGAATCTGCAATGTGCATGGCTTCTTGATATGGATTTTACTTTTTGTATATATTGGGGTTTTAAATCATTTATTTGTTAGCTGCCTAGGGCCTTCAGGAAGAGACAGCATACGAGGATTGTGAACAAACAAACGAACAAATTGGCTCGCATGAAATCCATATTCATTCACCATCCCTAAAGTTTTGACCTTCTACTTGTTACAGCACATACTTTTTCCGTTCCTAATTTCCACAGCATTGAGCTTTCTGTTGTATTTCTCCTGAAATTCCTAACTCTTATTTCCATGTAGACATATGACCTTACCTACAACTATAATTATTTTTTCCCGGCGTTTGCTCATCTCTTGCAGCAGACTACATCCTATCGTTGACCTTTTGATCAACATAGCAACAGCATAGCAATAGCATTTTAAACATATAACAGAATAACAGAGTTGGAAGGGATCTTGGAGGTGTTCTAATCCACTCCCCTGCTCAAGCAGGAGACCCTATTCCATTCCAGACAAGTGGCTGTCCAGTATCTTCATAAAAGCCTCCAGTGATGAGTCATCCATAATTTCTGAAGGCAAGCTGTTCCACCGGTTGACTTTTCTCTTTGTTAGGAAATTTCTCCTTGGTTCTAGGTTGCTTCTCTCCTTGATTAGCTTCCATCCATCATTTCTTGTCGTGCCTTATAGTGCTTTGGAAAAATAGATGGACCCTCTCCTCTTTGTGGCATTTTTTTCCACTCCTATCACATCACCCCTAGTCCTTCTTTATGTATCACTCCAAAGCACTTTACAACATTCACTGAGTGGATTTACAATGTCAACTCTTGGCAGATGGCAGAGTTTGCCTGTAATACTGCATTCTAACCATTGTGCCACCCTGGCAGATAACATAGATAGATAGATAGATAGATAGATAGATAGATAGATAGATAGATAGATAGATAGATAGATGATAGATAGATAGATAGATAGATAGATAGATAGATAGATAGATAGATAGATAGATAGATAGATAGATGATTGATAGACAGACAGACAGAGATGGCTGGCTGGCTGGCTGGCTGGCTGGCTGGCTGGCTGGCTGGCTGGCTGGCTGGCTGGCTGGCTGGCTGGCTGGCTGGCTGGCTGGCTGGCTGGCTGGCTGGCTGGCTGGCTGGCTGGATGGATGGATGGATGGATGGATGGATGGATGGATGGCTAGATAGATAGATAGATGATTGACAGACAGACAGACAAACAGAGATAGATGGATAGATGGATAGATGAATGGATGGATGGATGGATGGATAGATAGATAGATAGATAGATAGATAGATAGATAGATAGATAGATCGATAGATCGATAGATCGATAGATCGATAGATAGATCGATCAATCTAGCAATAACAATAGCACTTAAACTTATACACTGCTTCATAGTGCTTTTAAGGCCCCCTCTAAATGATTTAAAGTGTATTGCCCCCAACTTGTTGACTTCCTCAAATTTTCTACCAATTATACATATTGTGGAAGAGTTTTGCTTCATTCTCCCTGTCAAACATGGACACTTTGGGCTTTGTTACCTTAATTTTGAGATCTGTACTCTAGTATGCATTATATAGTCTTCTAACACTCACTACAGACCGTCGTTGATTTACAACTTTTCGTTTAGTGACTGGCAGTGACCCTATACAATCTCAATCTTACATGGGAAAAGACCCGAATACAACAAGACCAGCATACCTACACCCCTGAAAATCTACAAATATGTGTGTGTGTGTGTGTGTGTATGTATGTATGTATGTATGTATGTATGTATGTATGTATGTATGTATCTATATATCTATATATCTATATATCTATATATCTATATATCTATATATCTATATATCTATATATCTATATATCTATATATCTATATATCTATATATCTATATATCTATATATCTATATATCTATATATCTATATATCTATATATGTATGTATATGTATGTATATGTATGTATATGTATGTATATGTATGTATGTGTATATGGATGTATGTATGTATGTATGTGTGCGTGCATGCGTGCATGCATATTGTGCATATATACATATTCTGTGTATTCACACACACACACACACACACACACACACACAGAGCAGTATTTGAAGGGCTGCCACAAAGAAGAGGGGGTCAAGCTATTCTCCAAAGCATAGAAGACAGGACAAGAGGCAAAGATTGGAAAGTAATCAAAGAGAGAAGCAACCTGGAATTAAGGAGAAGCTTCCTAACAGTGAGGACAATCAACCAATGGAACAGCTTTCCTTCAGAAATCAGGGGAAGGCCCATCACTGGAGATTTTAAAGAAGAGACTGGACAACCATATTTTCTGAAATTGTATAGAGACTCCAGCTCGAGCAGGGAGTTGGACTAGAAGACCTCCAAGGTCCCTTCTGACTCTATTATTCTATGTTCTGAATAGATTGCAGAGTACTTATTCCAAAACATGTTTCCTGATATTTAATATAACTTTTTCCACCAAGCAAAGGATTTTCGTTTATCATGATGCCCTTTTGGATTTGACAGTATTTACTCAGGGAGAGAGCTCGCCATTGGTTTTGTCTGTGTTTGGTATGGGTTTGCTTTATTTTCTTCTCCTTTTTTATGGACGATGACTACGCAATTTCCTTAATTGGTTTTATTTTACCATTATTGTTTTTTATTGCTAACAGCTCCATTTCAGGGTCAGGAGGCAGAAAGCTAATTTCTTAAGTAAAACAATTACTGCTAATGCTGGAGAATCTCTCCGTCTTTGACGAAAGAGGCAAGTGCTGAAATTTCATATATATCTGCTGTCAGTGCCATATGGCTAGGAACCGAGTTATAAAATCCTGTTCGGATCAGATTTCCATAATCTCAGCAATATGGCCCTATGGCTCTCTTGGGAAAAATAGGAGGAGGAGGGGGGGAGGAGGAAAAAGTAGGAGGAGGAGGAGGAGGAGGAGGAGGAGGAGGAGGAGGAGGAGAAGAAGAAGGAGGAGGAGGAGGAGGAGGAGGAGGAGGAGGAGGAGGAGGAGGAGGAGAAGAAGAAGAAGAAGAAGAAGAAGAAGAAGAAGAAGAAGAAGAAGAAGAAGAAGAAGAAGAAGAAGAAGAAGAAGAAATAATTTCTTTAATATCATTATTTAGTCCCTCAGAGAGTTTGTATTGAAAGAAACAGAGAGAAAAAGTAAGTAAGTAAGTGGAGTGGAGTGGAGTTGAGTTGGGTTGAGTTGAGTTGAGTTGAGTAGAGTAGAGTAGAGTAGAATAGAATAGAATAGAATTCTTTATTGGCCAACTGTGATTGGACACACAAGGATTTCGTCTTCAGCGCATTAACTCTCATTGTACATAAAAGCTATAAGTGATAAATCATGATCATAGTCATCATAAATACATTCATCATGAATCATAAGATACAACACTTAGTGATAGTTGTAGGACACTAAATAAGCAATCTAAATCATCCTAGGAAACTAAATAAAACAAAATTAATCATAAAGATACAAGCAACAAAGTTATAGTCATAAGTAGAAAAGGAGATAAGTAATAGGAAGGATGAGAAGAATACCCAGTTTCCCTGAAAATATGACCTCTCCGGATAACATTGCAACACAGCAGCAGCCATGAGGTGACCACGCTCGCCACCTCCTGCACCTCAAAAAATAATAAGACCTCCCCAAAAATAAGGCCAAGCGCTTATTTTGGAGGTCAAAAGAAAATAAGATTGTGTCTTGTTTTTGGGGAAACATGGTAATAGTAATACAGCCTTACTAAATAGTTTGACAGTGTTGTGGGAACTGGTTGTTTTGCACAGTGATGGCATTTGGGGAAAAAACTCTCTTTGTGTCTAGTTGTTCTGATGTGCAATGGACTTCCAAAGGAGAGAAGACCCATAACATACCCTCCTTGGCAACCCTCGTGGGTCAGATAAAGATAGTTGTGAACAGATGGTCTTTTAACTAACCTTGTCCCAGGTCTTGTGGGGCTTTGAAGGTGGCAAACAGCACCTTCAACATTCACAACAACTGTGAATTGGAGCTCAAATCGGCAGCCAATGAAGTAGCATGGGCTCAAACATAGCCTTCCACAAAACCATGTGGCTGCCACATTTTGAGCATTACTTTTCTTTTCTCGGGCCTACCTGCCTGAAAAAATATCTTTGCAAGTCATCAATCAATATATCTAAAACCAGCCCAATATTTATGCTGAAATACAATTCATTGAGTGGTGGCTGAACGGTTAGAATGCTGAGTTTGTCCATCAGAAAGGTTAGCAATTCGGTGGTTCAAATCCCTACTGCTGCTTGATGGCGTGAACTCCCATTGCTTGTCCCAGCTTCTGCCAACCTAGCAGTTCGAAAGCATGTAAAAATGCAAGTAGAAAAACAGGAACCACCTTTGGTGGGAAGGTAATAGCATTCCATGTCCCTTCGGCATTGAGTCATGCCAGCCACATGACCACGGAGACGTCTTCGGACAGCGCTGCTTACATGTTTATTGGACCCGTGTCCCTCCTGGCTTGTACTGGCATCCTGGGAGGTTACACGAGGCTGGCTCCTGGGTCTAGTGAACGCTTCATTGGGCGAGGGGTCCTTACTGGCCGCCTTGAAAGAGGCGGTGGTGAGGCCCTTACTCAAGAAGCCTTCCCTGGACCCGGTGGAGCTAGCTAATTATCGTCCCATCTCCAACCTTCCCTTCTTAGCGAAGGTTGTAGAGAGTGTGGTGGCACAACAGTTCCCACGTCACCTGGAGGAAACCGATTATCTAGACCCGCGCCAGTCCGGTTTCCGGCCCGGTCACAGCACGGAGACGGCCTTGGTCGCGTTGGTAGATGATCTCTGGCGGGCCAGAGATAGGGGTCGTTCCTCTATCCTGGTCCTATTAGACCTATCAGCGGCTTTTGATACCATTGACCATGGTATCCTATTGCGCCGGCTGGAGGGGATGGGAGTAGGGGGCACCGTTTTACGGTGGTTCTGCTCCTACCTCTCCGACCGGACGCAATGTGTGTTGGCAGGGAAGCAGAGGTCGACCCTGAGGTCACTCACTTGTGGGGTGCCGCAGGGGTCGGTCCTCTCGCCCCTCCTGTTCAACACATATGTGAAGCCGCTAGGTGAGATCATCCGTGGTTTTGGGGTCGGGTACCACCTGTACGCTGATGATACACAGCTGTACGTCTCCACCCCAAACCACCCCAACGAGGCCGTCGAAATGATGTCCCGGTGCTTGGAAGCCGTTCGGGTCTGGATGGGGGACAACAGACTCAAACTCAACCCTTCCAAGATGGAGTGGCTGTGGCTACCGGCGCCCCGGTTCAACCAGTGGATACCATCGCTGGCCATAGGGGGCGAGCAACTGCCCCCCATGGAGCGAGCGCGCAATTTGGGCATCCTCCTACATGCCTGGCTGTCGATGGATGACCATGTGGCAGCCGTGGCGAGGGGGGCGTTCCACCAGGTTCGCCTGGTGCGCCAATTGCGCCCCTTATTGGACCAGGATGCCCTACGCACAGTCACTCATGCGCTGGTGACGTCCCGTCTGGACTACTGCAACGCTCTCTACATGGGGCTCCCCTTGAGATGCACCCAAAGACTACAGCTAGTTCAGAATGCGGCCGTGCGGGCTATCATGGGGAGTACCAGGTACTCCCACATAACACCTCTCCTGCGCGAGCTGCACTGGCTGCCTGTGGTTTTTCGGGTGCGTTTCAAGGTATTGATTACCATATTTAAAGCGCTCCATGGCACAGGACCTAGTTACCTGTGGGATCGCATCTTACCTCATACATCCCTGCGACCAATTCGCTCCCACAGGGAGGGACTCCTCCGGGTGCCGTCCACTAAGCAATGCCAACGGGCGGCGCCCAGGAGTAGAGCCTTCTCTGTGATGGGCCCAACCCTCTGGAATGACCTCCCCCCCGATATTAGAACCACTACCGACCTCCACTCCTTCCGACAGAAACTCAAGACCCACCTGTTCCAATTAGCTGGCCTGGCCCATTTATAGTTCCATTTTTAACCTCCTGGCAAACATTTTATTCTGGGGTAGCTTTGTTAGGGGTAGTTTTTAATGTACCTCCAATTTTTAATTTTAACTATTATTGTACAGTTTATATGTTACCTCCTCCATCTATATCTATATTTATTTATATTTATGTATTTATAGTGTGTTTTAATATGACTGTACACCGCCCCGAGTCCCTTCTGGGAGAGGGCGCGGTTTATAAATTAAATAAAAGTTAAAGTTAAAGTTAAAGTTCGGCTTTGAAACAAAGATGACCACTGTCCCCTAGAGTCGGGAATGAATAGCATGTATGTGTGAGCGGAACATTTACCTTTACTTTTACAATTCCTCAAATTCGGAGCAGTTCTTCCCTTTACCTTCCTACCCTTGTCTTGAAGGAGTAATTTCAGAATATCTCTTAGAGGACAGAAACTTTGCAACCGAAGTTGCCAAATTCAACTGACACTCCAGCCTGTATTATCGCTTTCGCAAGGATAATCACTTTTGGCTCATAACTGCTTTCATAAGAAAAAATACATATATATTTCAGATTGGCTTCACCCAGATTATTTATCCTCTGACAGAAATGCAACCTTTTTCTTTCAACGTTGCAAATTTTTGCTTTATCGTTTGCAAAATTCAGCAAGGGTTAACGAGCTAATGTCAGGAAATGTGTCATCTTCCGGCTTTTATTGTTTATCCTATGTACTTCGCAGCTTTATGCTGATTTGCCAATGACTGTAATAAAGAATATCTATCTTCTTTGTCCCCAGGCATATAAGCAGCTATCAGTTTAATCTGGGTGGCAATGTTAAAGAACAGAGCTAGTATCAGGAATCCAGCATTTTGTTTTGGTTTTTTTTATTAAAACAAATAAGTTTGCTTACTTTAGAACAGGGGTGTCAAACTTAATTTCATTGAGGGACGCATCAGGGTTGTGTTTGATTTGGGAGGGGGGGTTGGGTATGGCCAGGATGCAAAGTTGAGTTCCTACCGGTTCAGACCGGTTTGGCCGAGTAGGTATTAACTTGGCTGGCCACACCCCTGAACCGGTTCTACCTTGTTTTTTTTTTTGCTTCTGCACATGTGCAGAAGCAATTTTGTTACTACTGTGCATGCACACGTAGTGTGCATCAAGCATGCTCATGCCTGAAGCGCATCATTAAGCGAACTGGCAGTAACAGAAGCCAGAACCCACCCCTGCCAGGATGGGCATGGCCAACTCGACATTCTTCGTGTTGGGTGCACCAAGTGCTTTATCAGCAAAAAAATGGCTTCACAAGCTCCATTTTTGGCTACGACGGCCTCCTTCAACCCTCTGCCGGAGAAAATGGAGCTTGGGAGAGTCACTGTCAGAGCCGTATATCTGCCATTCTTCGGTGGAAGAAGTGGGGGTTAGATTTGATACATTTACTTTTTCTTTCTTTCTTTTTTTTTTTGGTAGCCCAAGTAGCCAATTTCTTGCCCTGTCCTTTTCTATAACCTTTCACCAGATTTATAACCGTTGCCTGGCACCTCAGATGCCTGGAAAGTATTCACCTCTCGAGGAATGCAAGGGGAGGGAGGGCCATGTGGATTGCGATGCCGGAAGTTGGCCCTGAGAAACTCTTCTCATCGGTTTCTCAGAGAGGCCGGCACACTAGCACCTTCACACCTGCCGATTGGCAGAATCCACATCGGACTGCTGGGCGGGGTCCCTAATTTCCTTTATCCTTGTTGTACCCCCTGAGGGACCTGAGAGCCTGCTTTGAATGTTGACTTGCTTTCACCCCTTTTCAATGAAAGATTCCTTTTGAAATGCAAAGTTTTCAAGAGTCTATGCTTTCTTGAAGGGGTGGTGGTGAAGCCTGTCCTTACAGCCGCATGTGGCCCTCCTGGGCTCCATTTTCACTGGCAGAGGCTCCGCAGGCCAGTTCTTTGCTGTTTCCAGGGTGGCCCCATGGGCTGGATCTGACCCCCGGGCCTTGAGTTTGACACCCCCCCCCCGCCGCTTTAGAAGTACTGTCTGTTTTTGAACAACCCAAATGATTACCCTGTGATCACAATCAATCAATCGGAATAGGACTGGAAGGTACCTCGGAGGCCATCTAGTCAAACCCCCTGTTCAACCTAGAGACCCTTTACTATTTGAGACAAGTGGCTGTCCACTCACACCAACACTGGCAAGGCAAGACACTTGTACATAAACAAAGACCAAAGAACCCACTTCCTTCTTTCCCTGAAGATGCTACTTAGTTGGGTAATGAGACAACGGAGAAGAAAACAACCAATCTCAGAAAGCCTCAACAACCCCACACAATAAAACTGGGCTTTCATTTCAGGTTCTTATTGGTGATGAAAACTCATCTGTCACATGTCCCAAAGTTACTTTTTCAAGAGGCAACTGGACTTTCTGTTGTTGTTGTTGTTGTTGTTGTTGTTGTTGTTGAAGATGTTTTGCTTCTCATCAGGGGTGGGATTTAAAAATTTGGACCTGCCCAGTTGCTGGGTGGGAGTGGCAGTGGTGGGCATGGCCTACTTGGCCTCCTGCACCACAATGGTGGTGGTAGTGGGGGGGCATTTTTGCCTTCCCCAAGCTCCGGAGGCTTTCCTCCAGTCTCCAGGACCTCTGGAACTTCTGGGAGGTCCATTTTTTCACCCTCCCAGAGCTTCCAGGTGGGCCCTGCACTTACCTGGCACCCAAATTGGTCCATTTGGAGAGTCCTGGGAGGCGAGGGGTGGGAGGGGCCAGCCAGTCCTTGCATCTACCTGCTCGGCAAACCAGATGTAAAATTAGCATCTGGATCACCCGAACTGATCCAAATCGGCTGAATCTCACCCCTTCTTCTCATCCAAGAAGCTTCTTCAGCTCTGACTGGAATGTAAATCCTTCCCTTTTCCACCATCCAGTCAGAGCTGAAGAAGCTTCTTGGATGAGATGTGAAACATCTTCAATGAAAAAACCAAAAAGACCAGCTGCCACTTGAAAAAGCCCCTTTCGGACAACCCTGACCTGGATGACGGAGAATCTCCATAGATATCTGTCACATATGGACATTTTTTAAAAAGCACGCTGTTGTTTTTTGCTCTGTGTTTGACTTTTGTCTTATCCGCAACTGCATTTAAAGCCTACAATTGCACCATTTAGAACTTCAGCTGGATTTGAAATGATAATGTGCTCTCCATTTCTCCTCCTGACTCCTGAACTTCTCCCTCTCTCTAAAGTTTAATTGACTCTCTTGAGCTTGTAGATTATGGCTACAAATTTGGAAGGGAAAAGCTGGGGTTTTTTATTATTATTTTTATTCTTGATACTATCCTGGAGTGGTGCTTAGGAATGCCTACTGTGAGGCCAGGCCTCATTAAACCAGGCAGCGCACAAAGAGCATAGTAAAATTTAATCCCATTGTAAAAAGATCGGGGTGTGGGGTGTGATGTGTGGGGGTTTTTTTGGGTGGGTTGGGGGTTAGGAGAGAGATGGAATTGATGCAAATGGTATACAGGAGATAGCTGTGGTTATTAAAAAATGCAAGCATGACATGCTTTGTAGACAGAAGAGCTACAAAGATGATTAGGGGACTGGAGGTTAAAACATATGAAGAATGGTTCTGTAATTCTGTGATTCTGTGATTGTATGATTCTGTGATTGTATAATTGTGTGATTCTGTGATTGTATGATTGTGTGATTCTGTGATTGTATGATTGTATGATTCTGTGATTGTATAATTGTATGATTCTGTGATTATATAATTGTATGATTGTGTGATTCCATGATTGTATGAGTCTGCAATTCTGTGATTGTATGATTGTAGGAGTCTGGATTCTGTGATTGTATGAATCTGTGATTCTATAATTCTGCGTGTCTATGATTCTGTGATTCTATTTTATCTACATTCTCTACTATCTAACTTCCAGAGCTATTTTGTGAAGTTATTGGTTTAATTAATCTATGCTATTCTTTGTTGTCATAGAAATGTCCTCATCCTTCATCATCTTTAGGACTTCTTTGTGCTTCAAAAACAATTCAAAAGAATGCTTCCCAAAATTTCAAGGGAGCAGAGCACCTGCCTGCTATTAAGTAGCCAGGCATTGTCTCTTTCCTACTGCAGTGTTTCTGGAATATATATAGCATCTGAAGTCACATTAACGTTAAAGAATGGATGTCTTAAAGCAGTGACATACAGTATTTTCCAGCTGTCTTGAAAGCCTAGAAGAAACAGACTGCTTTAATTAATAGAAGAAAAACTTCAGCTCATACTTATATAAAGTTTGAAGCACCATGTGTAAATATTTCCAAATTGCAAACTGTTGTCAAAGTTGGTCTTTTCTTCTTTTAACTTTTATTTTACACTGTCCACCTTTATTTACTCTTGAGCCCCGAGCAGCAAAATAATCTACCATCTAAACTTCAACACCATGAACTAGAAGGAACAATTAGAGCAACTGCAGAGCAGAAAATGGTCAACTTGTGAAGCTTCCCTGACTTGCTCCTGAGTTGCCATAGGCAGGGGGATGGGAAATTGTGTCTCGCAGCTGCACCAAGGAATTTACTCCTCAGCCATAACAAACTGCATTCTGGCTGAGCAAGTCAAGGGCATCTCCGTGGATACCAGCAATGCCTGGAAGGGAGTGACTTCTACCACCTGTGAATGCCTGTGATTACCTCATTGGGGAATGTGATCGGGTGACACACTTTGAGGGGAGGGTGAAACAGGGTCAGAGGGAAGGCGTGAGAGGGGTGAAATCAGAGTTGGCTTCACCTAGGTATTACCGACATGGTGCTCCTAATAAAAGACTGGATTTTTTTTATTGCCAAATGGCTTGAGGCTCTTAATTGTGCCTTAATTAGGGCACTGGTCGGAACCCTGACGAAGATAAAGGTTGAACCTTTGATTTTGTATGACAAGTGTCCAGGTTCCAAATAGCATCCAAAATTAAATCAGAGTCCAAGGCAAAGGATTCCTCAAAGTTCCAATTTATTGAGAGAGTCGTGTTAGCACATCTGGGAAAACCCAAATCTGAAAGCTTCCCCGTTTTCCCCACCCAGTTGAAATTTCAAAATCTTGCCCCCACACCCACAAGTTCATAACATGGTCCACTCTTCCACTGTCACAAAGGCAGAATCCACCAAATCCAGTTCCAGCCAGGTGCAGAGACAAAGGATGACCTTGAGTTTCTAAGAAGAATGTTATTGTGGCTACGTATCACCCAACTCTGCATAATCCCCCCCTCCCATTCTCCCACAGTAGAAAATGAATAGTAGAAAGTGTGGAAGGCCTGAAGTCAAAAAAGAAAAGATTGCTTGCAGACCTGACAGAAAGGAAAGGAGAAAGGGAAGGAGAAAGGGAAGGAGAAAGAAAAGGAAAGGTGAGGAAAAGGACGGAAGGGAAAGGGAGGAAGGGAAGAAAAGAGAAAGGGAAGTAAGGAAAGGTGAAAGGGAAGGGAAGAGAAAGAAGGGAAATTGAAAGGGAGGAAGGTAAGGGAAGGTGGTAAATAGAAGAAGAAGGGGAGGGGAGGGGGGGATAAGGGGAAAGGGAAAGGAAGGTTGCCAGGGTCAGACGTTGCCAGGATCAGATGCATGAATGATGGTCCTAAGACCATCTTTTTTTCAACACCATTATAACTTCAAAGGGTCCCTAAAGGAATAGTTGTAAAATTGAGGACTGGCTGTCCTTTATTCTTTGGGTGTTTTTCAGGGTTCCAAAGGTTTTTAAGTTTTAGAGTTGCAAGTCACCCTGAGTCCCTCAGCTGCACACAGGAAGTGATCCATTCGGCACAAGAGACCATTGGTTGCCCTCTAAGTCCACTGGATCACATCGCCAGGTCTCTCTGCTTTAGCAGAGTAAGGAAGATACTCAGAGATGATTCACACCCTGGTCAGTGTCTCTTTGCAATTCTACCATTGGGCAGAGGACACCGAAGCATAGCCAGCCAAGCTAATAGGTTTAAAAATAGTTTCTATCCTTGGGCTGCCAGACTCTTAAACACAACCACAATTACTCCTCTCACACACAGAAAGGTATGACTATTTGTTTTCTTTTTCTTTCTAATTACTTGCATAGGGATTGTTCTTTATGCTATTAGTGTTGTTTGTATTTGTTGTCATGGATTGCACCAGTGGGCTAAAACCAATTTTGTTGTATTTATCTTGTACAATGACAATAAAGGATATATATATATATATATATATATATAATATATATATATATATATATATATATATATATATATATATATATATATATATATATATATATATATATATATATATATATATATATATATATATATATATATATATATATATATATATATATATATATATATATATATATATATATATATATATATATATGGCAGACGGCAGAGTTTGCCTGTAATACTGCATTTTAACCATTGTTCCACCCTGCAGATAACATAGATAGATAGATAGATAGATAGATAGATAGATAGATAGATAGATAGATAGATAGATAGACAGAGATGATATAGATAGATGGATGGCGAGAAAGAGAGACAATAGATAGATAGATAGATAGATAGATAGATAGATAGATAGATAGATAGATGATAAATAGATAGAAGATAGATAGATGATAGATATGATAGATGATAGATAGATAGATAGATAGATAGATAGATAGATAGATAGATAGATAGATAGATGATAGATAGATAGATAGATAGATAGATAGATAGATAGATAGATAGATATAGAGAGATGATATAGATAGATGGATGGCGAGAAAGAGAGACAATAGAAAGATAGATAGATAGATAGATAGATAGATAGATAGATAGATAGATAGATAATATAGATAGATAGATGAGAGAGAGAGAGAGAGAGAGAGATGATAGATAGATAGATAGATAGATAGATAGATAGATAGATAGATAGATAGATAGATAGATAGATAGATAGATAGATAGAAAGAGCGAGCTGGGCTGTTATGGAAATTGTATGAATGAATGAATGAATGAATGAATGAATGAATGAATGAATGAATGAAGATTAACATTGGTGCAGCCCTTCGCCTGACTAACTTCAACCCCTATCAAAATTTCCCCCCTGCTTTACCTGGACACCTTCCTCGATAGGTTCTCATCAGCAGAAGATCCTTCAAAACTCACTAATATTCTGTCCCCTGGCTGATGGATTGCATGATGTTCATCCATCATGTTCGAAGAGGAACTTGACATCTAGCAGATTGTGGGCTTTTCCACAATGTTGCCGCAAGTGGCTGCTAACGCCTATATGGGCATGAAATGTTCTGCCACATGGTTGGCAAACATGCGTGGGCACCATTGTTGCAGCATTTGCAGCTCTCACTTTGTGGAGTGCTCGCTTCTCTCGTGCTGTGGTTGTCCTTCTGTCCTCAGATGTCTAGCAGTCTTGGTGGATCAGCGTGTGCCATGTCAATCGATCTTGTGCCAGGGTTTCCCAGGAGGAGGTGTCGATATCCAGGGACTTGAAGGAGGCTTTCAACGTGTCTTTGTATCTCTTCCTTTGTCCCCTGTGTGATTCTGTCCCCGGCTGATGGATTGCATAGCCAGAATCGAAGAAATGTTTCCTGTATTGTACTTGCCTAGGCTTTTAAGTGTAGTAAAACCCTTTTAAAGGCTGATGCTGGGGAGACACCAATAGCCAGCCACCATAATTAATAACTATTAAAGGTGTTTGACTGATCATATCTCCTGGCATGGCGAATCTCTTTTGTTCAGGTATGGATATTAATGGATTCCATTAAATTCATATCTTTCAGCAGATAGTAATTTACAATCTCTTATAAAATCTGTCACCAAACACAGTCGAAGATATAGGATTGTCTCGATGAATTACCGAGCAAATTGTATCACTTCATTTCAGCCCCCCCTTCCCCCCCTCTTCCCTTTCCTCTGCCTTCTTGAAATGACTTTACTGACTAAATATGAATGTTAAAGAATTGGACAGTCAAAATGAGCCCTCCCTTTTTTTAAAAAAATACTTAAAAAAAAAATCCTATTCCACCTTTGAGATTTTTCAAGTCAGCTATGGTAAAAATAAGTAGAATAAAGCATCCTGATAAATTTATGAATGAGCTGTCCTGGTACAGTGGTTAGAATGCAGTATGGCAGGCTCACTTTGCCGACTGCTAGCAGTTCGATCCTGACCGGCTCCAGGTTGACTCAGCCTTCTATCTTTCCAAGGTCGGTAAATCGAGGACCCAGATTTTGTTGAGGGCAATAGGTTGACTCTGTAAACCATTTGGCTGCAAATCTCTATGAAGCGGTAAAGTAAGTGCTATTCCTACTGCAATGATAGATAGATAGATAGATAGATAGATAGATAGATAGATAGATAGATGATAGATAGATAGATAGATAGACATACATACAGACAGACAGACAGACAGACAGACCAACCATAAATAGATGATAGAGCCATGATGGTGCAGTGGTTAAAATGCAGTATTGGAGGCAAACTCTGCCCACAGCCTGGAGTAACCATGATGGGGCTCAAGGTCAACTCAGCCTTCCATCCTTTCTGAGATCATTAAAATGAGGACACAGATTGTTGGGGGCAATAGCAGTGGTGACATTCTTTTCTTTTTTTTTACTATCAGTTCTATGGGCGTGGCTTGGTGGGCATGGCAGGGGAAGGATACTGCAATATCCCCATTCCCTCCCCACTCCTGGGGGAAGGATATTACAAAATCTCCATTCCCACCCCACTCTGGGGCTGGAGGTGGTATTTGCCGGTTCTCTGAACTACTCAAAATTTCTGCTATCAGTTCTCCAGAACCTGTCAGAACCTGCTGAATTTTACCCCTGGGCAAGAGGCTGACTCTGTAAACCACTGTGAAACAGCATATAAGTCGACGTGCTATTGCTATTAATATTTATTTCTAAATCAGAATGATGGGACTCATTTGGGCTTTTGGTTTTTTTTTTCACAGAGAGAACTGAGGCTCTGTTAAGATAAAGTGCCATTACTGCTTTAAAAAAAGAAAAAAAAGAAAGAAATAAAAAACAGGGCAGCATTAGCCAAGTCAGACAAGAATCTAAGTGCTTGATGCATTCACCTAATGTTTCTGAATGTCAAGAGCTGGTGCTGTCTTTCCACTGTCCCCCTACGAGTAGCAGAAGACATCAGGATGCTAAAAGGAGAAGGAAAGTGCACACTCAGAGGACAAGCCTAAAAAAAAAGATAGGTAGGGGACAGAAGTGGTATTCAGCAAGTTCTGACCACTTCTGGAGAACCAGTAGCGGAAATTTTGAGTAGTTCGGAGAATTGGTAAACACTAACTCTGACTGCCCCCACCTCCATCTATTCTCTTCCTCCTGAGTCCAAGCTGATCAAGAGGGGATGGGGATTTTGCAGTATCCTTCGCCTGGAGTGGGGAGGGAATGGAGATTTTACAGTATCCTTCGCCTGGAGTGGGGAGGGAATGGGGATTTTACAGTATCCTTCCCCTGGAGTGGGGAGGGAAAGGGGATTTTACAGTATCCTTCCCGTGGAGTGGAGAGGGAATGGGGATTTTACAGTATCCTTCCCGTGGAGTGGGGAGGAAATGGAAATTTTACAGTATCTTTCCCCTGGAGTGGGGAGATTTTAGAGACTTCCCTGGAGTGGGGAGGGAATGGAGACTTTACAGAATCCTTCCCCCAGGAGTGGGGAAGGAATGGGGTTTTTGCGATATCGTTCCCCCAGGAGTGTGGAGGGAATGAGAGTTTTGCAGTATCCTTCCCCTGGTGTGGGGAAGGAATGGGGATTTTACAGTATCCTTCCTCTGCCATGTCCACCAAGCCATGCCATGCTCACCAAGCCACACCCAAAGAACTGGTAGTAAAAATATTTGAATATCACCACTGGTAGGGAGCTTTTTGCAGAACCCGAAGAGTTCTTTTGAACTCTTCTAGTTCAAAAACCAGAAGAGTAAGGATAATAACAGGGGTGAGATTCAGCCCTCTGAATGCGATGATTCAGCTCTCCGAAGATCAGCTGGGGAGCAAATCGGTTCACACCGATGATCAGGTTGGCCTGACCAGTCACCCCTGCAATTTACTTACCTATATCCTCTCAGCTGATGAGCGCACCAGAGCGGATTGCTACGCTTCAGCTGTGTTTCTCCCCAGAAGTAATGTGGAAGGTAAGTTTTGTTAAAGCTGGTGATGCGCGCGAACTACACAATCCCTGAACTGGTTGTTAAACTGGCAGGATCCCACCATGCAATAGAAAGACTACGGGGTCCTTGTTCCTCGCTGAGCTTCTGCAGTTATGAATGTTCTTGGTAGTTCCTTGATTAGAGTGCCTTGTGGGGAGATGAGCAGCAAAAATATATCCAAGTAAGGGTATGGCTAGTTGATGAGAGCTAAATAGCTTGAAATAGATCTATACTAGTCTCCCTTTATTTATTTATCAGCACAAATGCAACACAAATATAACAAAGGCAACATTAAAAATATGGTTTTCTGCCTGGATGGTCTCCTGGAGTGAGCCAAAAGACAGACAAAGGGAAATAGTGTTTATATATATATATATATATATATATATATATATATATATATATATATATATATGTGTGTGTGTGTGTGTGTGTGTGTGTGTGTGTGTGTGTGTGTGTGTGTGTGTGTGTGTGTGTGTGTGTGTGTGTGTGTGTGTGTGTGTGTGTGTGTGTGTGTGTGTGTGTGTGTGTGTGTGTGTGTGACATATAGAGAAATGTAACCATAGTTTCAACTGGGAAATTGTGACCATCCTAGACCAAGTCAAGTTCAAAACTGCTAGAGAAGCCTGACAAATTGGCCATCAATAGACACATTGACATACACAGCATCTACAGACTGTGCAAAAGAGATAAACAACAAACCAAAATGAGAACAAAATGATCAAAACACCTCCACCACAGCAATCAACACCCAGATGAGCAGAGGTTACCACCAAGATTAACATCAGACCAACAATCAAGAAGTAAACAATACCCCAATCAAGGAACTGCCAAACAAGCTAACATTATTAATCAGCCCAACCAAAGAACCTGCAAGTCTACCCCCAATAACACAGACAGAGCAAGCCGCTGGGATATAAATTTAAAGCAAACCCCATTCCTTACTAACACTGATGATCTTACTTAGTTGGGTCATGAAACATCTGCAAGGAAACAACCATGCTCAGAGAGTACCAAGGATCCCACAGTCGTCTTCCTCCTCCTCCTCTTGTCTACATATCCCACTTTCTTCTGCCACTGATGGTGTTACCAGGTTGAGTAATGAAACATCTGCAAGAAAATAACCAAGCTCTGAGAGCATCAATAACCACATAGTCTTCCTCCTTCTCCTTCTCCTCCTCCTCCTCTCTACAAACCCCATTTTCTTCTACCACTGAGGATGTTACCTAGTTGGCAATGAAATGTCTGCAAGAAAACAATAAAGCTCAGAGAGCATCAAGGACCTCACAGTCTTCCTTCTCCTCTACCTCTCCACAAACCCCACTCTCTTCTACCACTGATGATGTTACCAAGTTGGGTAATGAAACATCTGCAAGAAAACAACCAAGTTCAGAGAGTGTCAAGGACCCCACAGTTCAATCCTGAGCTACAAATATTCTGTTCTGTTAGTGTTGCAAACATGCAAACAACTATAGTATATTCTCTTCTCTTATTTTTTTTTAAATACCCAGCTAGTCTTCTTATTCCACGAAATGGAAGGGACCATGAGCAAATAGGAAAAGAAGCAAAGATGGTGAATTGGAGTGCAGTCTTCAGATGAAAATGACTCATAAGAGGCCTCGTTGCATAAAAGGTTTTCATAAATAAATTCAAAGCATAGCTACTCATCTTTATAAAGAAATAATGAACAGGGGTTTTGTCCTCGGTATTGAAAACTAGGCAAGATGGATAAGAAACCAAAAGGAATTGGACTGTTGAAATACATAATAAAATTCAGAACTAATTCAGACTTAGCTTTAAACATCTGAACAGTTCAACATCTTGGCTTACTTCTGTGGATTTCCAAGTTTTATAGAGATAACAAATTCACATCCTAAAGTAATATTGTCAGCTTCGAATGTAATATATTTTTGTTCTGCTAACAAAAAAGGCACAGGTCTATGAAAACAGAACTAACTCAATTTTACGGCAAAAGCAGCTTTTCTTTCACTATTGGAAAGACTGAAAAGGGTTTCCAAAAGAAGCCTTATAAAAGATGAAATTAGATCTAGATTGGGGATGTTTTGTTCCATCCCGCCCCCCTTGATGTCTCTCATCTCATTACCACACTATAAAAAAGAGGTTGAGACCAGTGGTGGGTTTCAAATTTTTTTAGAACCTCTTCTGTAGGTGTGGCCTGCTTTGTGGGAGTGGCTTGCTGGCCATGTGACTGAGTGGGAGTGGCTTGGCAGTCATGTGACTGGGTGGGCATGGCCAACTTGTAAAATGTGGTGAAACTCACTTAACAACCCTCTTGCTTAGCAACCAAGATGTTGGCTCAGAAACTCTGGCATTTGAACCATGCAAGTCTTAAAGCTGTCAAGTTACAAGACCCTTGCACCCCTAACCCTTTAGAAAAAAAACTCAGGTTGTTCAAGCTTGACAGCTTTAAGACTTTAAGGTTTAGATAGGACTCTTAGAGGTGGGCGGGGCGATTGGTGAGCCAGCCAATCAGTGAGCAGCGGGCGGGGCAAGCATAGTGTGGACGGGTGGGGGGAAGGAGCTGGAACCGGTTCCCCTTGTTTCTAACTATCAGTACTATTTGTCCCAGATTTTGTGGTAGTCCGTCACAACCTTGTCTTTTTGCTCTAGAGTCAGCCTGTCCATCTCTGCCCACGTCAGTATCTTCTTTATTATTTCTTGTTCCTGGGGGATCTCTTTGCTTTTCCAGTTTTGTGCAAAGACCATTCTTGCTACTGTTAAGATATGCAACATTAAATATAATCCACCTTTGCTGTATTTTTCATTTGTAATCCGTAGCATAATTAGTTCTAGCCTCAACTCTGTTCTTTGATTGAACATCTCTTCCAACTACTTTCTTATCCGGTGCCAAAAGGCCCTAGCTTTTGAGCACTGCCGTCACGTATGGTAAAAGGTTCCTAGTGCAGCATTGCATTTCCAACATCATGGCGATAGGTTTTTTAATTAATTTTTGCTAATCTTGTGGGTGGGATGTGCCACCTATAGAACATCTTGTATAAGTTTTCTTTATACGAGGTGGCTAGGGTTGACTTTTCTTGAAGCGATGCTCCTGCAGAACCCAAAGGCAAACATATTAATTCTCTCCCTCTTTCCATTTCTAAAGAAATATTGTTAAACAACAAACAAAGGAAAGCAAAGAGAACTGTTTATATGCCTGAAATGTGCTTCTCCCAAGAGACCAAGAGCGTCCGTATCTTTTCGGAAGGAAAAAGCTGCTTACATATCTGCAGTCTGGGTCATTGTCAAACTGTTAGAGCCACAAGGTATCTTTGGCAAAGCACACCAAAGTGACATGTTGACATTCCACCAATGCCTTCGTGTCATCCCCCACCCCACTCCTCCAAACCTTGTCTTCTGACACCCCAGACAGAGAGGATTTAGAAACAGAAAGAAAGAGGCCGAAAGACAGAAGCTGCAGAGGAATTCACACAGAGGAATTCAGAACTGGCATAATTACAACTGTTCCTCCTGGTAAATGTACTATTAACTGGTTATTTTAGGGGTATTGTTTTTAATTTAATTTGTGTGTGTTTTAGGGTTTAAAATTATATTTATATATACTGGCTCTGTACAGTTCTTTTAATTCCATTTTTAACCTCCTCCATTCTAACTGTACATATTCAATTCTATTTATTGTATTTTGATATATTCTTTACATGGACTGTACACCGCCCCGAGTCCCTTTTGGGAGAGGGGGCGGTCTAGAAGCACGGTAAAATAAATAAATAAATAAATAAATAAATAAATAAATAAATAAATAAATAAATGGATGGATGGATGGATGGATGGATGGATGGATGGATGGATGGATGGATGGATGGATGGATGAATGAATGAATGAATGAATGAATGAATAAATAAATAAATAAATAAATAAATAAATAAATAAATAAATAAATAAATAAATAAATAATAAATAAATAAATAAATAAATAAGAGGTGGAATTGTGGGAAACAACCTGAAGAGAGGCTGCAGCATTGGATTGACATTAAGAGCTGTCTTAAAAAAAAGAAACTTGATAAGGGCAGGCTTATACATTTCGGAGCTGTTGAAGGAGAAACCAACTTCTAGAGCAGGGGTGTCCAAACTTGGGAACTTTAAGACTTGTGGACTTCAACTCCCAGAATTCCCCAGCCAGCCATGCTGGCTGGGGAATTCTGGGAGTTGAAGTCCACAAGTTTTAAAGTTCCCAAGTTTGGACACCCCTGTTCTAGAGTGATGAGACCATTAGTGTTACATTTGCTCCAGTGACTGAGAAGTAAAATTTGCAAGTGCTTACAACATCTGGCCAGGATTAGATCAAGTGGTTGACCAAATTTTAGCCATGGAGAGAAATTGGTGAGCAGGGATCAGGTGTGGCTTGGCATAAAGCCAGAGATGGAGTCCAGATTCTCTCTCTTTAATGGGACGTTTGATGGGCCATTTGATATAGGGCAGGGGTGTCCAAATTTGGGAACTTTAAGACTTGTGGACTTCAACTCCCAGAATTCCCCAGCCAGAATTAATGATTAAAGAAAAACACTGGACTGCGCAGAGATGGATAAATTAACCCTAAAATTAAAAGATAAAGAGGAATTGGAATATTATGAAATCTGGAATAATTGGTATGAATGGTTAGAAAACAAGAAAAATAATTAAGCCAAAAACAATATATATAAAGACGTATAGAACTGTGTATAAAAGTATGTAAATATAGAAGTGGAATATTATAAACAGGTATAGATAAGATGATACAGCAAGGTGCAAATGTTAACATAATGACTGTAACATATGGTGAAAAGAGAAAAAACATGTATAGATAAGACGATATGACAATGTACAAAATGTTGACATAACAACTGTAACATATGTTGAAAAGAGAAAAACAATAAAAATTACTAGGCAAAAAAAAGGACGGGGAAAAAAAGGAAAATATAATAGTCTGCCTTTTTAAATATTTCCTAAGCTATTTCATTCTTCCAGGAGAGGGGTTTGTACTAACTTTCTACCCAAAATTACTCATGGTGCATCCTGGGGTTTTCAACAGAAGGACCTTTCTACCATTTCTCAAAATTATCAGAATCCTGATCAACAACATAAAGGAGTTGAGAGTATTCTTATGTTCTTTTTCCTGAGTGCGCAGCTACTCCCTTGTTCAATGGATGTATCAAGACATCTTGGGTTTTTTTTTTTTTGTTTTGTTTTTTTTAATGGAGCAGATCGGAGGTAGCTACAGGATAAAGGAACAGAAACAAACGATATGGCAGGAGAGATAAATCATCTCTGCCTTCACAAAAAGATACACCTCCTATTGAAATGGACACCTTTGTTTTCATTAAGAATTCTCCTTCAGAGATTATGTCCTCATGATCCATCCCATGCAATGTTTCGGAAACTCAAACCATGGCATGTGTCAAACCCAGAAAGCACACTTAAGGGTACGTAAGAGGCACGTGATGCCGATATGGGGAGCATCACACAGTTGTATTCAGAAATGGTTTTCAGAGTTCCAAGTAACATACCCACAGCAAACAAAACTCTGAGGCAGGTAGATTACAATGCAATACAATAGTAGAGTTGGAAGGGATCTTGGAGGTCTTCTAGTCCAACCCCCTGCCTAGGCAGGAAACCCTATACTGTTTCAGACAGATGGCTATCCAACATCTTCTTAAAGACTTCCAGTGTTGGGGCATTCACAACTTCTAGAGGCAAGGAGTTCCACTGATTAATTGTTCTAACTGTCAGGAAATTTCCTCAGTTCTAAGTTGCTTCTCTCCTTGATTAGTTTCCACCCATTGCTTCTTGTTCTACCCTCAGGTGCCTTGGAGAATAGCTTGACTCCCTCTTCATTGGGGCAACCCCTGAGGTATTGGAACACTGCTATCATGTCCTTCTTTCTCTTAAGCTAAACATATCCAGTTCCTGCAACCGTTCTTCATATGTTTTAGTCTCCAGTCCCCTAATCATCTTTGTTGCTCTTCTCTGCACTCTTTCTAGAGTCTCCACATCTTTTTTACATCGTGGCGACCAGAACTGAACTGATTACTCAAGGAAAGAGTTCATTGGATATGTCATATTGGCACAGGCTGGTGAAAACCAATTCTAAATGTTCGTGTGGTTTTCACCTAATTAAAAGTAGTTTTTTTCCACTTTCTCAAAACCACCAGTCCTGCAGTCCAATCAGAATACAGTCCAGTTGCTAGGTGATCTCAGTTCCCTCCTTCCAAGCACCTGCTGGAACTTTCTTGGTTCCCAAGAGAAAGCATTTGGTTTTGACTACAAACCCCAGCTATCTCTGCTCCCCCCTCCCTATTCCTCAGTCAGCTCCAATTGTGGCAGCCCTGAAGCCTCAAAATGGCCTCAGTCAGGTCAGCTTCAGGGCTAACAGGCGAGCTTTCCCACTTTAAGGAAGAGGCTGGCACGCTTGCCACATTGAGTTCTAATCCTAATGAAAATTGACCAGATCTTAAGGGGTAGATAGAATCCTTTGGGTTCAGCTACAAAGCAGGGTAGGTTGTGACATTGTGGAAGAACAATAGAGGACCATTCTTGCATCCACATCTCAAAGAGTCTGAAGTTGTTATCCAGTACAGTTCTGGAAAACTACCAGGGCTGATCCAACAATCCTGATTCAATTTAGAATAGAATAACAGACTTGAAAGGGGCCTTGGAGGTCTTCTAGTCCAACCCCCTGCCTCGGCAAGAAACCCTACACCACTTCAGACAAATGGTTATCCAACATCTTCTTAAAGACTTCCAGTGTTGGGGCATTGGGTCATGTAATACATTACATGGGTCATGTAATACATTCATCAAGAATAAAAAGATATGACACTTACAATACAATACAATGCAATACAATACCAGAGTTGGAAGGGACCTTGGAGGAGGCAGGAAACCCTATACCGTTTCAGACAAATAGCTATCCAACATCTTCTAAAAGACTTCCAGTGTTGGGGCATTCACAACTTCTGGAGGCAAGTTGTTCCACTGGTTAATTGGTCTAACTGTCAGGGAAATTCCCCTGAGTTCTAAGTTGCTTCTCTTCTTGATTAGTTTCCACCCATTGCTGCTTGTTCTACCCTCAAGTGTTTTGGAGAATAGCTTGATTCCCACTTCTTTGGAGCAACCCCTGAGATATTGGAAGACTGCTATCATGCCTCCCCTAGTCCTTCTTTCTATTAAACTAAACATACCCAGGTCCAGCAACTGTTCTTTATATATATTTAGCCTCCAGTTCCTTAATCGTCCTTGTTGCTCTTCTCTGAACTCTTTCTAGAGTCTCAACATCTTTTTATATTGTGGCGACCAAAACTGGATGCAGTATTCCAAGTGTGGCCTTACCAAGACCTGATAAAGTGGTATTCTTCATGTAATCTTGATTTTTTCCCTCTGTTTATGCAGCCTAGAAATGTGTTGGTGTTTTTGGCAGCTGCTGCACACAGCTGGCTTATAGTTAAGTGATTCTCCACTAGGACTCCAGGTTCCCTCTCACATTTACTACTATTGAGCAAGGTACCACATATAACAGTGATGGCGAACCTATGGCACGTCTGCCACAAGTGGCACGCGGAGCCATTTGTCAGGACACGCGAGGCGCTGCCCTGTCAGCTGGCCAGTGCGCATGGGCGTGCTGGCCAGCTGAATTCACCTTTTTAAAAGTTATTTTTCACCTTCCCCAGGCTCCAGAGGCTTTATAGGAGCCTGGCGAGGGTGAAAAGAGCCTCCCCGCCCCCCCTGGAGGCCCTCCGGAGGCTTCAGGGATCATCCGGAGGCTTCCCTGAAGCCTTTGGAATGCTTAAAACCACCCTCTGAGCACTTCCGGTTTGCTCGGAGGGTCGTTTTAAGCCTCCAAAGGCGTCAGGGAAGCCTCCGGACCGTCCCTGAAGCCTTCGTAATGCTTAAAACCACCCTCCGAGCAAACCGTAAGTGACTTCCAGGTTGCTCAGAGGATGGTTTTAAGCGTTCTGAAGGCTTCAGGGATGGTCCGGAGGCTTCCCTGATGCCTTTGGAGACTTAAAACGACCCTCCGAGCAAACGGGAAGTGCTCAGAGGGTGGTTTTAAGCGTTCCGAAGGCTTCAGGGAAGCCTCCGGATGATCCCTGAATCCTCCGGAGGGCCTCCAAGGGGGGCGGGGAGGCTCTTTTCACCCTCGCCAGGCTCCTATAAAGCCTCTGGAGCCTGGGGAGTGCGAAAAAAGCATGTAAAAATGGGGGGTTCGCACGTTGTGCACGCATGCGCACTGGGAGGTTCGCGTGTTGCATTATGGGTGCGGCACGCCCGCACACGACCCCCCTGCGCTCCCCCCACTTGTGGCACGCGAGCCAAAAAAGGTTTGCCATCGCTGACATATACTGTATTTCTGCATTTGGTTTTTCTCACCTATATGTAGAACATGACTTTGATTTGTTCTAAAGGAATGTTCTAAAGACACCTACCTCCCATGATAAAGCAAAGTTGTGAACAAGCTAGGTTATGATGAAGCAGACAATAGCTGGGCTCATAGCAGATATGTGCACACATAAAATGTACAGTGTACACTTTCTATAAATAGGACATGGCATCCTTCCTACAGTGTGGTTGTGGGGTCCCACATCTAACAGGCCGGGTGTAATCTGAGGGCATATATTCATCCATTATCTGATTTTTTTTTAAAAAATGTTGCACTTCAATGATTAGGTGCCCTAGACATTGTTATTTGATATACTAATCTGGGTGAAATGTTAATATATATCGCTAGTCTGTATGAGCCGCAGTGGCGTAGTGGTCAAAGTGCAGTACTGCAGGCTACTTCTGCTGATTGCCGGCTGACTGCAATTTGGCAGTTCAAATCTCACCAGGCTCAAGGTTGACTCAGCCTTCCATCCTTCCAAGGTGGGTAAAATGAGGACCCAGATTGTTGGGGGCAATAGGATGACTCTGTAAACCGCTTAGAGAGGGCTGTGAAAGCACTGTGAAGTGATATACAAGTCTAAGTGCTATTGCTATATGCCATACACTAAATACATAAATGTATATACCTACCGACACATATTACAGGTTTTTTTTTTAAAAAGACTGTTCTTAAAGACTGTTATTTATGTATTTGACTTTTTAAAAAGATTACTTCACTCATGATGAGGTGAAATGGTGCTTCCTTCAGTGGTGGTGTTGACGGATGCCATAGAAGCCGATGAATATTTAGCTGTAACATAAACCTTAGGCATGATTTCCCATTACATTTCATGGAAAGGCAAACTATCAACTGAAGGAATGCCGGAGTTTGATTGATGACTCTGTTCCCTACTTGACTCTATGGGACATTAGGTATATAGATTCCAGGAGATTTGCATTCCATTTTGTAAAGCTATTTTAGAATAAGCATGGAAATAAATTCTGCTCTGATATAAATTCTGGCAAGGATCAATGATGTATCGGAGAAATAACTTGGGAATTTGTTTGTTTATTATTAAATTTTAAATGCAATCCATCCCAAAGTGGATCAGGTTGTGTGTGTGTGTGGGGGGGGGGGGAGAGGGGGGAAGTGAGGGAGGGAAAGAGGAGTGAAGGAGAGGAGAAGAGGGAAAGGAAAGGAAAGGAAAGGAAAGGAAAGGAAAGGGATGGAAGAGGTTATCCCTATCTTTTATGTTGGGACAGTAGACACCCACAGGATGAGGTGGCCTCATAGATACTCTTTCTAATAGGCATGCTGGTTAGTGCTTCTACGAATTTAAGTCCTATAGACTGAGGCCAAAAATCTTTTAGAAGTCCAGAACCAACTAACCAAACAAAACTTTTTTTGTTTGAAAGAAACCACAAACAGTTCCATTCAATTGGTCCTGTATCACACTGCCCTAAGCTGCAAACATCTGTATATATTCCCTTGCCATTTGTTTCAAATTGATAGAAAACAGAATGCTAATTCATTCTGTGGGATGTCTCTCAGGAACCTGGTCTGTTGTTTTTTTTTTGGGGGGGGGAGTTATTGTTATTATTATTTTCATCTGAGCAGCAACAGCTTCTCTCAACCTTCTTCAGATGTTTCTCTGAAGACAAGGTGCATTTGCTCCAAAGCTTGTTATGCTCTACAGTAGCAATAACCTCGGGAACTCATTAAAAAAAAATGTAACTTGCAAAAGCAAAGCTTACTTTGTTTGGGTAAGCACCCGTACATTCCAGAAATGTTTGTCACATCTGCCTCTGACAGTTTGAACCCAAATTTGGAAGTCGGTCTCTAGTGAATACGCTTAATGGAACAGAACTCAAAATGTCAAAATCAGTTATTGATCTGCAGCTGAATATCTGCAATTTGCCTGGCAAGTAAGTGGCTGCCCTCTTGCATCTTTTTTTTTTTTTTGTCTCCAAAATGTGTCAGAAGTCTATTTGAAAATGAATGGTGCTGAATCAGAAGCATCTGCGAATACAAAAAGACATAAGGTGTAGTAAACTAAATGTACTTCAATTATACGTTTTAAAAAAAAGAATAACAGAGTTGGAAGGGATCTTGAAGGTCTTCTAATCCAACTCGCTGTTCAAACTGGAGACCCTATACCATTTCAGACAAACGGTTGTCCAATCTCTTCTTTATAAAACTTGTCTTGAATGAGAGTGGTCTCATTCAAGACAACGATGAATCTGCATACAAACAGGAGGTTGAACAACTAACGTTGTGGTACAGCCAGCAGAATCTTGAACTAAATACACTCAAAACAGCAGAAATGGGGGTAGATTTTAGAAAAAAACCTCCTATACTACCACCTCTTACAGTACTAGACAACACAGTATCAATAGTAGAGACCTTCAAAAACATCATCAAAAAACACAACGAAGAATGTTCTTTCTGCGCCAACTCAGGAAGCTCAGACTGCCCAAGGAGCTGCTGATTCAGTTCTACGTAGGAATCATTGAGTCTGCAATCTGCACCTCCATAACTGCCTGGTTTGGTCTCTGCCACCCAACAAGACAGACACGGACTTCAGAGGATAATCAGAACTGCAGAAAAAACAATTGCTACCAACCTGCCTTCCATTGAGGACCTGCACACTGCAGGAGTCAAAAAGAGGGCTGTGAAAATATCTACAGACCCCTCACATCCTGGACATAAATCATTTCAATTTCTACCCTCAAAGCAACGCTATAGGGCTCTGCACGTCAGAACAACAAGACACAAGGATAGTTTTTCCCCTGAATGCCATCACTCTGCTTAACAATTAATTCCCACAACACTGTCTGTAATTTACTAAGAATGTATTACTATTATTCTGCTCTTCCTTCCTACTATCTATCTCTTCCCACTTATGACTATAACCATGTTGTTTGTATCTTTCAATTTATATTGTTTTTATTTCCTAGTACGATTTGGTAGCTTGACTATTTGGTACCTTGACTATCACTAAGTGTTAATACCACTTTATAATGCCTTGGTAAGGCCACACTTGGAATACTGCATTCAGTTCCGGTCGCCACGATGTAGAAAAGATGTGGAGACTCTAGAAAGAGTGCAGAGAAGAGCAACAAAGATGATTAGGGGACTGGAGACTAAAACATATGAAGAACGGTTGCAGGAACTGGGTATGTTTAGCTTAAGAGAAAGAAGGACTAGGGGAGACAGGATAGCAGTCTTCCAATATCTCAGGGGTTGCCACAAAGAAGAGGGAGTCAAACTATTCTCCAAGGCACCTGAGGGTAGAACAAGAAGCAATGGGTGGAAACTAATCAAGGAGAGAAGCAACTTAGAACTGAGTAGAAATTTCCTGACAGTTAGAACAATTAATCAGTGGAACAGCTTGCCTCCAGAAGTTCTGAATGCCCCCACACTGGAAGTCTTTAAGAAGATGTTGGATAGCTATTTGTCTGAAACGGTATAGGGTTTCCTGCCTAGGCAGGGGGTTGGACTAGAAGACCTCCAAGGTCCCTTCCAACTCTGGTATTGTATTGTATTGTATTGTAAGTGTCATATCTTTTTATTCTTGATGAATGTATTTTATTCTCCTTATGTATATTGAGAGCATAGGCACCAAAAACAAATTCCTTGTGTGTCCAATCACACTTGGCCAATAAAGAATTCTATTTGCTATTTTCTATTTGTGATGGAGACCCTACAACTTCTAAAGGCAACTTCTGTTCCACTGGTTGATTCTTCTCCCTGTCAGGAAATTTCTCCTTAATTCCAATTTGTTTTTCCTCGATTGATTTCCATCCATTATATCTTCTCCTGCCTTTTGGTGCTTTGGAGAATAGGTTGACGCCCTCGAATACGATGAAATGAAATCAACTCCAGATTTGAAAGCTGTTATGATAAATATTCATGTTTTTTTTCTCTCTCTTTTTGTTCTTTCTCACCTTCTCTTATGCAACCCCTCTTTCATTTTAGGTTTTGCAGTGTAATCGTGAAGGGGCAGAGTCGAATGGCAGAGTGATTCTTGGGTCTCAGATCCTCCATGCTGGAGTAATCCAATTACAATTAACCCAGTTAAACGTAACTGTCAGGGTTCTAAGTAACTCCCCAAATGAAAGAAAACTCCAAATGTTGAAGTTCCTCAAAGTTCCATTTTATTGGAGATGTCATATTGGCACATTTGGAGGTTGGATTTGTGGGTTGACAATTTGTAGGAGACCAACCACACCTTCGTTGAACAGCAGCTAGAAATGGTGACTATTGTCAGAATTGCAGAATTCTGAATGAATTAAACTTCTTTATCATATGGTTTTTGTCTTGATCATTTGCTCAAACACACACCTACACAAACAAATCCATGGGTGTGTAGTTTAACATTGTCTTAAGTGTGTTGGATGTAGTTTATCTCAGCCCTTCCTTCCTTTCATTGTTCTTCTTTCATTCTTTCTTTCCTTCCTTCCATTGCCCTTCCTTCCTTCATCCATCCATACTTCCATTATCCTTCCTTCTGTCTATTATTCATCCTTCCTTTCATAACCCTGCCTTCTCCTTCCATTCTCCATCCATCCTTCCATTATCCATTCCTTCTTTCCTTCCTTCTGATTTCCATCCTTCCTTCCATTATCCTTCCTTCCGTTATCCTTTCTACTATCATTCTTCCTTTTTTCCTTCCATTTTCTTCCTTCCTTCCCTCCCTTTTTCCTTTCTTCCTTCCTTCCATTGTCCTTCCTTCCTTCCTTCATCCATCCTTCCATGATCCTTCCTTCCTTTCATTGTCCTTCCTTCCATTATCCTTCCTTCCTTCATCCATCCATCCATCCATCCATCCATCCTTCTGTCTTTCCATTATCATTCCTTCCTTCTGTTATTCATCCTTCCTTTCATAATCCTTCTTTCCTTCAATTATCTATCTTTACTTCCATTATCCTTCCTTCTTTCCTTCCATTATCCTTCCTTTCTGATATCATTTTTCCTTTTTTCCTTCCATTTTCCTTCCTTCCTTCCCTCCCTCTCTTTTTTCTTTCTTCCTTCCTTCCATTGTCCTTCCTTCATCCATCCATCCTTCCATTATCCTTCCTTCCTTTCATTGTCTGTCCTTCCTTCAATTATCCTTCCTTCCTTTGTCCATCCATCCTTCCATTATCCTTCCTTCATTCTGTTAATCATCCTTCCTTTCATAACCCTTCCTTCTTTCCTTCCATTATCCCTTCCTTCTTTCCTTCCTTCTGTTATCCATTCTTCATTCCATTAACCTTGCTTCCTTCCATTATTCTTCCTTCCTTTTTTCCTTCTAGTGCCCATCTTTCCTCCCTCCCTCCCTCTCTTCCTATATTTAAGATTGTGGCAGCTGAATATTCCTTAGTTCCATCATGCCTTCCCCATTTACCTATCCCAATTTTCGTTCTGGTTCTTGGTAATGGCATAGAGTGATGGAAAGCAACTTAAGCCAAAAGAGTTTCACAGTTTTCTGTGTCGATGCTGAATGTCAGTTGTCTCTCGAGGGCTCTTCACTGGGAAGGGAAAAACTTCAGAAAAAAATCTGCGCCAAAACTCCAGGAAGGTCAGGAGTGAGATGGACGGTGATAAATGAGAGTCCAGAATTGTTCTAACGAAGCATCTGTGAGCAACTGTTTGATCACAATGACAGGCATCCATCAGGATAACTGCAAATATGAGAGTTTTCAATTAGTAAGTGAACATAAATAAATGTGTCTGGAAAAATAAGCATCGGGGATTTGGGAAGGAGATGCCACATACATAACAAAAGCTACTGAGATGGCAAGAAGAAAAATGGAGGGAGAAACAAAGCGGCAAGCACCGAAACACAGTCGCAAGCAGTTCTGTTGGAAAATAGCTAGATAAATAGAGGTCTCTCTCTCTCTCTCTCTCTCTCTCTCTCTCTCTCTCTCTCTCTCTCTCTCTCTCTCTCTTTCTTTCTTTCTTTCTTTCCATTTCCTCTCTCTCTTTCTCTCTCTCTCTGCCTTGCATGCACGAAACATTCTGAAAAATATAAAATAGAATCACATTCCGGTTTGCACCAGAAAATAAACATAATGCTTTTTAATTTTTCTTCTGAAAAACTGAAATGGGATAGTTGATATGTGCAGGTCCTTCCTTCCTTTCTTCCTTCCTTCCTTCCTTCCTTCCTTCCTTCCTTCCTTCCTTCCTTCCTTCCTTCCATTGTCCTTCTTTCATCCATCCGTCCATCCATTATCCTTCTATTATCCTTCTTTCCTTCCTTCTGTTATCCATCCTTCCTTCCATTAACCATCCTTCCTTCAATTATTCTTCCTTCCTTCCTTCTTTCCCTCCCTCCCTCCCTCTTTCTATCTTTCTTTCTTTTTCTTTATTTCCTTACTTCTTTCACCAAACCGCCTCTTTATTCATTTTCAATCAATTTGATGAAAAAGGTTTGTTTTTGGCCATTAATGTAAATGGAAATGAAAACATCGTGGGGAGGGGACATCTCTGAAAAGAGCATTTATGCACATTTTTATGTAGGTCCAGGAATGTCTGTGAGATACTTAAACATGTTTCTTGCACTGTCATCTCCCCCTCCCCCCCCAAAAAAAGCAAGGAAATACATTAAGATGCAAGTACTATAAGACAGAGAGCCAGATTAGTGTAGTGGTTAATCTATCTGTTGGAAACTGGGAGACTGTGAGTTCTAGTCCCATCTACTTTTCTTTCTTTCTTTCTTTCTTTCTTTCTTTCTTTCTTTCTTTCTTTCTTTCTTTCTTTTTCTCTCTCTCTCTTTCTCTCTCTTTCTCATTCTCTCAACATTTCCTTCTCTCTCTCTCATATCTATCTATCTATCTATCTATCTATCTATCTATCTATCTATCTATCTATCTATCTATCATCTATCATCTATCTTCATCTCTCTATATCATCTCTCTCTCTCTCTCTCTCCTTTCTCTTTCTTTCTCATCATTTCCTTCTCTCTCTCTCTCTCTCTCTCTCTCTCTCTCTCTCTCTCATATCTATCTATCTCATCTATCATCTTAGGATCTGCGGCTTAGCATCTCTGTCTGTCTGTCTGTCTGTCTGTCTGTCTGTCTGTCTGTCTGTCTCAGTGGTGGGATTCAAAAAAATTCACTACTGGTTTGGTGGGCGTGACTAGGTCAGGGGACCATGTGACTGAGTGGGTGTGGGCAACGTGATATCACTCCCACCCACTCAGTCACATTCACCACCCACCTAGCCATGCCCACAGGAAAAGGTAGGCAATTATTTAGGATTTTTCCCTATCTACTGCCGCCATTCCTTCATTAGTCACCCCCATTTCCCTGCTTCCTCCCCCACCACCGCCTCTTTGGTTGCTTACCTTCTGCGGTAGCTGGTTCAATCCGGAAGGCAAGCTGACTGGAGTTTTTGGTGGCCCCCAGCCAGCCGCTGCTGCTGGGAAATGGCTGGCTGGCAAAGAAGTCTCCCAGCCACCGCCTCTTTGCATAATGGCTCTCAAAGAGGTCAGTGGCTGGCCGGAGGCTGCTGAAAAGTCCTCCAGTCAGTGAAAAAGTGGCTACAATTGCAACCATCTTTTTCGCGCATGTGCATCCCATTGCCTTGCAAGTCTGTCTGTCTGTCTGTCTGTCTGTCCGTCCGTCCGTCCGTCCATCCATCCATCCATCTATTTGCTTGCTTGCCTGCCTGCCTGCCTGTCTGTCATGGTAGCACAGTGGTTAGAATGCAGTATTGTAATTCTGCTGACTACCAGGGGTTCAATCCTGACCGGCTTAATGTTGGCTCAGCCTTCCCTTCTTCCAAGGTGGGTAAAATGAGGACTCAGATTGTTGGGGGCAAGAGGTTGACTCTGTAAACTGCTTACAGTGGGTTGTAGAGCACTGTGAAGTGTTATATAAGTCTAAGTGCTAAGGGCTATTTCAGCAAAACTGTGCCACGTCGTCCTTTTCTCAAAGTCTGACATCAACATTTATTCAATTCTTTTTCAACAGAGAGAGAAAGAATTACAGTTGTATCGGCCCTTCAGCTGGGCGATTCCGCTTTGCTGCTTTTCCTTCTGGGTTTTCTCTTCGTTTCATCCCAAAATAAAAACCTTCCTCCGCAAGGATTATGCTTACTAATGTCCCCTTCATTTTCTGCAGGGGGCATAAAAATAAGCAATGAGTGGGTGAACTTCAACCGTATGGTTATAAAGCGAGGGTGGTAATTAGAACATGCTTTACCACGCAGTAAACAAAGCTATTATGAACAACGCAGTTCTTTATCCGAGGGAGAGATAGAGAAAGCACAATCCGCGGGAAGGAACCAGAAGGAGTTCCTTCAAAGAAAGTGGCCCATTTGGGTGAAACTCTAATCATGGAACATTATTATTATTGTTGTTGTTTCTTTTATTCATTAAATATGAAACTCAGCCAACTGAACATTCAAAAATGCATCACAAATACCATTGACTGGTTGATACAGGTTGCTGCCAGCATCCTAGGTATCAACCAGGTACCTTCTTAAAATATAAGATGTTCCGAGTAGCACATTTTTTTGCAGTTCTGCTGGTGTTATTGCAGGAAGCTGCAATTTGTTGATGTATCTTATAAAATTCTTGGACATGGTATCAAGTGCCCCAATGACAATGGGTATCACTGTTACATGCTTCATCCATTTCAATGGCCAGGTTGCGGTATTTCATGATTTTTTTCTAGTTTTTTTTCTTCGATTCTGGCATCTCCCAGTACCACGATGTCAATAAATTGTACATTTCGGCCCTCTACAACTGTGATATCTGGCGTGTTGTGCTCCAAATGATGATCCGTTTGTATTCGAAAGTCCCACAAAATCTTCACCTTCTCATTTTCACTAACTTTTTCCACTTCGTGCTCCCATGACTTTTGGGACACAGATAAGTCGTATTTTTTTACATAATGACCAATGGATTAATTTAGCAACTCGGTCATGTCTAGCTTTGTAATCAGTTTGTGCAATTTTGCTGCATTCCCATATTAAATGTGAAACAGTTTCAACTTTCTTGTTGCAAAGTCGGCAGTTTGGGTCAGTGGATTTTTGTATCTTGGCTTTCATGGCATTAGTTTGTAGTGCTTGTTCTTGAGCAGCCAGTATTAAACCTTCTGTTTCTTTCTTGATGGTTCCCATCTTAAGCCATGTCCATGTCAAGTTGTCATCACATTTTCCTTCAATGTTTTTATTATTATCATTATTATACTTTATTCATTAAACATGAAACTGAACATTCAAAAATGCATCACAAATACCAGTGACTGGTGCTAATGGTTGATACAGTTTGCTGCCAGCGTCCTAGGTACCAACCAAGTACCTTCTTAAAATATACGGTGCTCCGAGTAGCTCAGTTTTTTGCAGTTCCACTGGTGTTATTGCAGGAAGCTGCATTTTGTTGATGTATCTTATAAAATTCTTGGACATGGTGCCAAGTGCCATGATGATGATGATGATGATGATGATGATGTTGATGATGATGGTGATGATTGTTGATCAGCCTGTAGGCCATATCAAAACTAATCATGGAACATGAAACAGTCAATAATTCACTCTTAAGAAATATTTTCTTTGGACTGCAAAACTTCCTTCTTGGAACGTTTTTCTTTTTTCCACAGGAAGCTCAATTGTTTCTTGTTTTCCCATATGATGTTCTTGGAACGTAATTTAAGTTGTCCTCTGTGAACTTCTTTCATATTCTTGTGAAGTCATGTGGGCGATCCTCACGTCTCCACCTGGGTAAGCTCAGCCTTGGAGGTCTGGGTCTGCTCCTTTGGGACTATGAATAATCAGAATTGCTAGGAGATTATGCAAGGCCAGACTACAGCTGGTGGGATTAATTTAGCTGAGGGAGAACATACTCAAGGGAAACATGGAAATGAAAGATGGAGAGAGTGAGAGAGCAAGAGAGCAAGAGAGAGAGGGATGATACATAGATAGCTGTTGCATAGATATAGATAGATAGATAGATAGATAGATAGATAGATAGATAGATAGATAGATAGATAGATGACAGACAGACAGATAAATAGACATAGATTTAGATAAGAATGGTAGGTAGGTAGGTATAGATGGATAGATGATAGATAGATAGATAGATAGATAGATAGATAGATAGATAGATAGATAGATGATAGATAGATGACAGACAGATAGACATTGATTTAGATAAGTGGTAGGTAGGTAGAGATGGATGGATAGATGGATAAATAGATGATAGATAGATAGATAGATAGATAGATAGATAGATAGATAGATAGATAGATAGATAGATAGATGATAGACAGACAGACAGACAGACAGACAGACATATAGACATAGGTTTAGATAAGAGAGGTAGGTAGATAGGAATGGATGGATGATAGATAGATAGATAGATAGATAGATAGATAGATAGATAGATAGATAGACAGACAGACAGACAGACAGACAGACAGACCGACCGACCCTAAGCAGGGGGTTGGACTAGAAGATCTCCAAGATCCCTTCCAACTCTGTTATTCTATTCTATTCTATTCTATTCTATTCTATTCTATTCTATTCTATTCTATTCTATTCTATTCTATTTAGACAGACAGATAGATAGACAGAGATACATAGATGTTATAAAGACATAGGTAACAAGGGAATAGCATTTAGACTTATATACCGCTTCAAAGTGCTTTAAACCCTCTCTAAGCGGTTTACAGAGTCAGCCTCTTGCCACCAACAATCTGGGTCCTCATTTTACTGAATTTGGAAGGATGGAAGGCTGAGTCAACCTTGAGCCAGTGAGGATCAAACTGTTGGCAGAATTAGCCTGCTGTACTGCATTCTAACCATAGCTCAATATCTAGATATTCATACTGGCATGTTGATCAGTTCTATTAGCATTCTTTGCTTTCATGCTTGGTTAGCTCGGAAAGTATGGTAGCCACTATAGGTAGTCCTAGACCTACGACCACAATTGAGCCCAATGTTTCTGTTGTTAAATGAGACAGTTGTTAAGAGAACTTTACGACCTTTCTTGCCACCGTTATTAAGTGATTCGCTGCTGTCATTAAGTTAGTCCAATGGCAGCTTAGAGAATCTGCCTTCCCCACTGAGAAGGTCTCAGAAGTGGATCACGTAACCCTGGGACCCTGCAGCCATCATAAATATGAGCCAGTTACCAAGTGTCTGAATTTTGATTGTGTAACAATGGGAATGCCGCCACAGGCCTAAGTGGGGGAAATGGTCATAAGTCTCTCTCTCTCTCTCTCTCTCTCTCTCTCTCTCTCTCTCTCTCTCTCTTAGAGTTGTTATAACTTCGAACAACCGCTTAAATGAATGGTTGTAAGTCAAGGACTTTCTATATGCATGTTCACACACATACCCCAGAGGTGCACATATGGTGCATACAAACACCCCTAGGCGCCTTTGTAGAGGGTTGGGAATAATTGCAGAATGGCTGGCATATTTTATTATTTCTCTGTAATAATGCAACAGCAAATGAATTACCATAAATAAGTCCCGACAGCTGCAAAGATAAGTTGTCCTCCATTCCTACCACAGCTCTGACCTTGGAACACCGAATGCTTTACATCTGTGATGATTCTATCTGCCTCTTGATGAATCACAACTCCTGCTTATGTTTAATCACTGCTGATAGGAAGGAGTCTGACAGCTTGTTCAGGAGGAAAAAAATAATAATATCTCAGCTGCTAAATCCTTTTCCATGCTAGTTAGAGGAGAGAAAGGGGGGGAGAGAGAGAAAGAGAGAGAGAGAAAGAGAGAGAGAGAGAGAGAGAGAGAGAGAGAGAGAAGGAGAGAGAGAGAGTAAGAGAGAGAGAGAAGAGAAAGAAAGAGAAAGAGAAAAAGAGAGAAGAAATAGAGAGAGAGAAAGAGTAAGAGAGAAAGAGAGAGAGGAAGAGAGAAAGAGAGAAGGAGAAAGAGAGAGAGAGAGAAAGACAGAGAAAGAGAGAGAGTAAGAGAGACAGAAAGAGTAAGAGAGAGAGAAAAAGAGAGAAAGAGAGAGAGAGAGAAAGAAAGACAGAAAGAAAGAAAAAAAGAAAGAGAGAGAGAGAGAGAGTAAGAGAGAGAGAAAAAGAGAGAAAGAGAGAGAGAAAAAGAGAGAAAGAGAGAGAGAGAGAAAGAAAGACAGAAAGAAAGAAAAAAAGAAAGAAAGAGAGAGAGAGAGAGACAGAGACAGAGACAGAGACAGAGAGAGACAGAGACAGACTCGTACTTTGTACATCTCCAAATTTTGCATGGAAAGATAGAGGAGGGCAAAAAGGAGGCACCTCACCGGATGGAGAAACAACTTTATTTTGTCTCTTCTGATGCTGGCTATATCTTCATGGAGCATCCAAGAAAAGGAACAGAGGCTTTGATGGTATGGATAGATATGGCCAGACCAGTTCAGGTTAGAGATGGTCTTCAGCCAGTTGAGACCAGTTGAGGCAAACTGGTAGCGGAGATCGTACCCCATCCGCCCCCCACCTCGGCACTATAAATCCAAATAAACCAAACCAAACCAAACTATGCCATCCTATTTAGCTACGTTTCTGAGGCCGGGTGTATGCATGGAAGGTGCATGAGAGAGCAAAGCACATGCACAGAAGGCTGGGCAAACCGGTGGTAAAAATAAGTGAAACCCACTGCTGATTCAGGTAAAGGTGAGATCAAGGTTCTGTTTTGTCCAACCTGCCAGATACTGTCAAGGCCAACTGTAGAACAAATTAACAGAATAACAGAGTTGTAAGGGACCTTGGAGGTTGTGTAGTGTAACTCCTTGCTCAAGTAGGAGAACTAGGAAGTAACTAAGGAGAACTAAGCTGTCAGGAATAGCCAACACCCCCGAGGACAACCTCAAGATCCAAAAAGAACTTGACAGGCTTGAACACTGGGCCTTATCTAACAAAATGAAATTCAACATACTGTAGATAAAAGTAAGGTTTTACACCTAGGCAAGGAAAACCAATTGTATAGCTGCAGATTAGGTGAAATGTGGCTTAATACCAGTAACTATGAGAAAGATCTTAGAGTCCAAGTGGACAATCACTTAAATATGAGCCAACAGTGTGCAGCAGCATTTTTTTTTAAAAAAAGGTTAATGCAGTCCTAGGCTGCATTAATAGAGGATTAGAATCAAGATCACATCAAGTTCTAGCACCACTTTACAAAGACTTATCGTATTTTCCGGAGTATAAGACACACTGGAGTATAAGACGCACCAAGGTTTTGAAGAGGCAAATTTTAAAAAAATGTGGGTAGGTAGATAGAGGGAGAGAAATAGAAAGATATATATATATATAGAGAGAAATACAGTAGGTAGGTAGGGAGAGAGAGAGTGTATAGGTAGGTAGGTAGAGGGATAGAGAGAGAGAAATACAGTAGATAGGTAGGTGTTTCTGCTGGCACAGCACTTGGTCAATGTAATTCTCATCAATCAGTTAAAGAACTTTCCGAAAGGAAAAAAAAAGTTTTTACACTCTGAAATCTCCCCAAAACGACCAGCTTTTTGCAAAAATGGGCCCTTTTTTGTCAAAAAATGCATGCATAGCCTTATGGAGGCTTATAGAGTGCTGCTGGGGGCTGGGGGTACAAAAAACAGCCCGTTTTTCACTCATTTCTGCCCTCCCCAGCCCCCAGGAGCTCTCTGAAAGCCTCCATAAGGCTATGCACGTCATTTTGGTGAACGTGCTTCAGGAGGCAAAAAATGTTGTATTCGATGTATAAGACACACTCAGATTTTCAGCCTCTTTTTTAAGAGAAAAGGGTGCATCTTATACTCCAAAAAATACAGTAGTAACATCACACTTGGAACAAAGCAACCAGTCCTGGTCAACACAATATATAAAAGACTCTGGAAAGAGGACACAGAAGAGCAATAGGAATGATTTGGGGGCTGGAAGCTAAAAACATATGAAGAATCTTTACAGGAATTGGGTATACAACACAATACAATAGCAGAATTGGAAGGGACCTTGGAGGTCTTCTAGTCCAACCCCCTGCCTAGGCAGGAAACCCTATACTGTTTCAGACAAATGTCTAATTCAGACAAATGTCTAATATGTCTAATCTAATGAAAAGAAGGCGTGATAGCAATGCCCAATATTTGAGGAGCTCCTACAAAGACAAGGGCACTGAAACTATTTCGCAAAGCACCTGAAGGCAAGATGAGAAACAATGAATGGAAACTAATCCAGGAGAGAAACAACCTAGTATGAAAGAGAAATATCCTAATGGTGAGAGCAATCAACCCATGGAATAGCTTACATTCAGAAGTTGTAGGTGCTCCATCACTGGAGGCTTTCAAAAAGAGATTGGGCAATCATTTATCTGAAATGAGATAAGGTATCCTGCTCAAGGAGGAGGTTGGAATAGAAGACTTCTAAGTCCTATTCCAACTCTATTATTTTACGTTCTGTGTTCTAAATCTATACCATTCCAGACAAATGGCTGTCCGGTCTCTTCTTAAAAATCTCCAGTGGTGGAGTACCCACCACTTCTGAAGGTAAGACATTCCACTGATTAATTGTTCTCACAGTTAGGACGTTTCTCCTTCTAGGTTGTGTCTCTTCTTGATTAGTTTCCATTTGTTTCTTCTTGTCATGTCTTATGGTGCTTTGGAAAATACGTTGACCAACTCTTCTTTGTGGTTATTGGAACACCATTATCATCTCATCTCCGGTCCTTCTTAACTTAATTAAGGAATTCATCAATTCCTGCAACAGTTCTACATAGGCTATAGCAGTGATGGCGAACCTTTTTGGGCTCGCGTGCCACAAGTGGGGGGAGCGCAGGGGGGTCGAGTGCGGGCGTGCCACACCCATAATGCAACGCGCGACCACCCCATTGCGCATCTGCGCAAAATGCGCGACCACCCCCCCATTTTTACATGTTTTTTTTGCCCTCCCCAGGCTCCAGGGGCTTTATAGGAGCCTGGGGAGGGCGAAAAGAGCCTCCCCCGACCCCCCGGAGGCCCTCCGGAGGCTTCAGGGACTGTCCAGAGGCTTCCCTGAAGCCTTCGGAGCGCTTAAAACCACCCTCTGAGCAAACCGGAAGTGACTTCCGGGTTGCTCGGAGGGTCATTTTAAGCGCTCCGAAGGCATCAGGGAATCCTCGGACGGTCCCTGAAGCCTTCGGAACGCTTAAAACCACCCTCCGAGCAAACTGGAAGTTACTTCCGGGTTGCTTTGAGGGTGGTTTTAAGCGTTCCGAAGGCTTCAGGGACGGTCCCTGAAGCCTCCGGGGGGGCAGGGGAGGCTCTTTTCACCCTCCCCAGGATCCTATAAAGCCTCTGGAGCCTGGGGAAGGCGAAAAATAGCTTTTAAAAAGGTGAACTCAGCTGGCCAGCGTGCGCATGCGTGCTGGCCAGCTGACAGGGCAGCGCCTCGCGTGCCCTGACAAATGGCTCCGCGTGCCATAGGTTCGCCATCACGGGGCTATAGCCTCCTGGCCTGGATAAGAAAGACCCATGGATGATTTGGGGGCACCGTTCTACAGGAGAAGGGCAGGAAGAGCTGGTGGGTGGAGTTAAGCTGGTCATTAGCCTGGAGTCTTACGTTGCCACAAACTATCTAAATTCAATCCCTCTTGAATTCTGTTGAGCTTTATGAAGTGCCAATTTAGTGCTGAATATTAGTTGACCAAATTCTTGTGTATAGGCTTCAGCAATAAATCTTCCAACTGTTAATGTGTAGTACTGATTCTTTGCATCACATACCAACTCAGAAGTGTGCACTTCATTTTTGGAGGGATTAACGGACAATTTTCTCGACAAAGGGAAAACTTAGCAGTTCTTTTTGTTTTCCTCAAATGTTTCTTGGAAGTGCTTTAGTCTGGGAAAGTATCCAGATCCTGGACGTGTGGATAACTACTCACTTTCAAAATTTGCCATCTTCACAAAACAAAGGGCGAGGAAAGGCAAAGGAAGTTACTTCCTCCTTTTAGATGGCCTAATTTATCCGATTCATTTACCCACATGTTTTCAGATTCACCACAGAGTGTCATGGCATTAAGGCAGCACTAAAAGGCACAGACACACAAACCCACACATTTGTCTCACTCTGTGCATATGCGTATGTACTCTGTATGCACCCTATAAATATGCATTATATGTAGATGATACATTGGATGGATGGATGGATGGATGGATGGATGGATGGATGGATGGATAGATAGATAGATAGATAGATAGATAGATAGATAGACAGACAGACAGACAGACAGACAGACAGACAGACAGACAGACACAGATAGAGGGATAGATGGATGGATGGATGGATGGATGGATAGATGGATGGATAGATAGATAGATAGATAGATAGATAGATAGATAGATAGATAGATAGATACATACATACATACATACATACATACATACAGATAGAGGGATAGATGGATGGATGGATGGATGGATGGATGGATGGATAGATAGATAGATAGATAGATAGATAGATAGATAGATAGATAGATAGATAGAGACAGATAGAGGGATATATGGATGGATGGGTGGATAGAGAGATAGATGGACAGCAATTCAACATATAAAAAAAGAGATGAAGAGCTAGCTAGACAGAAGGACAGACAGACAGAGATATGTGCACACAGGTAGGTCTGTACATTATGAAAGAGTAATTGGAGATTTTTATGCATATACATTTATTTTATTTATTTATTTATTTCTTCGCACTTCTAGACTGCCCCCTCTCCCAAAAGGGACTCGGGGGGTTGTACAATCCACACAGCAAATAAATCATCCACAGTAAAATTCATTAAATAGATAAACAGATGAATAATGAATAAATATAAATATGAATATGGAGGAGGTTAAAAGAATTAAAAGAACTGTACAGCAAGAATATAAATATGACTTTAAAACCCCTAAAATCAATTAAATTTAAAACAATACCCTTAAAAAACCAGTTAAAAGTATATTTCCAGGAGGTAACAGTTATAACAGTTTTAATTATGCCAGGCCAGCTAATCGGAACAGGTGAGTCTTCAATTTTTGTCGGAAGGAGCGGAGGTCCGTGGTGGTTCTAATATTGGGGGGAGAGGTCATTCCAGAGGGTTGGGCCCATCACAGAGAAGGCTCTACTCCTTGGCGCCGCCCGCTGGCATTGCCTAGTGGACGGCAACTGGAGAAGCCCCTCTCTGTGAGAGCGAATTGGCCGCAGGGATGTATGTGGGAGGATGCGATCCCGCAAGTAACTAGGTCCTGTGCCATGGAGCGCTTTAAAGATGGTAATCAGGACCTTGAAACGCACCCGAAAAACCACAGGCAGCCAGTGCAGCTCGCGCAGGAGTGGTGTTACGTGGGAGTATCTAGTACTCCCCATGACAACCAGCGCTGCCACGTTCTGGACTAGCTGCAGTCTCTAGGCGCGTCCCAAGGGAAGCCCCATGTAGAGAGCATTACAGTAATCTAGGCGAGACGTCACCAGCGCATGAGTGACCGTGCGTAGGGCATCCCGGTCCAGTAGGGGGCGCAATTGGCGCACCAGGCGAACCTGGTGGAACGCCCCCCTTTCCACGGCTGCCACATGGTCATCCATTGACAGCCGGGCATCTAGGAGGACGCCCAAATTGCACGCCTGTTCCACAGGGGGCAATTGCTCGTCCCCTATGGCCAGCGATGGAGTCAGCTGGCTGAACCGAGGTGCCGGTAGCCACAGCCACTCAGTCTTGGCAGGGTTGAGTTTGAGTCTGTTGTCCAGACCCCGACGGCTTCCAAACACCGGGACATCACTTCAACAGCCTCGTTGTGGTGGCTTGGGGTTGAGATGTACAGCTGGGTATCATCAGCGTACAGATGATATTCAACCCCAAAACCACGGATGATCTCGCCCAGCAGCTTCACATATGCATTGAACAGAAGGGGCGAGAGGACCGACCCCTGCGGCACCCCACAAGAGAGTGGCCTCAGGGTCGATCTCTGCCCCCCTGTCAACACATATTGCATCCGGCCGGAGAGGTAAGAGCCGAACCACCATAAAACGGTGCCTCCGACTCCCAGCCCCTCCAGCCGGCGCAATAGGATACCATGGTCGATGGTATCAAAAGCCGCTGAGAGGTCTAATAGGACCAGGATAGAGGAACAACCTCTATCTCTGGCCCTCCAGAGATCATCAACCAACGCGACCAAGGCTGTCTCTGTGCTGTGCCCGGGTCGGAAGCCGGACTGGCATAGGTCTAGATATTCGGATTCATCGAGGTGACGTGGAAATTGCTGCGCCACCACATTCTCAACAACCTTCGCTAGAAAGGGAAGGTTGGAGACTGGACGATAATTAGCTAGCTCCATTGGGTCAAGTGAAGGCCTCTTGAGTAAGGGCCTCACCACCGCCTCTTTCAAGGCAGTTGGTTAGGATCCCTCACCCAATGAGGCGTTCACCAGGCCCAGAAGCCAGCCTCGTGTCACCTCCCAGGATGCCAGTACCAGCCAGGAGGGACACGGGTCCATTGAACATGTGGTGGGTCGCAGCCGTCCACGCAACCTGTCTAAGTCCTCGGGGGCAACAGAGTCAAACTCCTCCCAGAGTGGTCTCACAAGACTCGCTGTTGACGGCCCGTCCAGTCCACTGGAGGGGGCCCATCCGCTTCAGATCTGAGTGACTTTGCTCTGCAGATATTCCCCAAACTCCTCTGCTCTTCCCTGTAAGGGTGCCCCCCGCGTCTCTTGCGACAAGAGGGAGCGGGTTACCCTAAACAGGGCGGCAGGGCGGTTATCTGCAGACGCAATGAGAGCAGCACAATGTCTACGTTTGGCCGCTCTCAATGCCACAAGGTAGGTCCGTAAATAGGCTCTTACCTGTGCTCGGTCAGACTCGGAGCATGAGGACCTCCACCTGCTCTCTAGACGTCTCCTATGGCGCTTCATCACCCTCAACTCCTCGGTATACCAAGGAGCCCGGGTGGGTCGCTGCCATAGGAGAGGTCGCAAAGGCGCAACCCGGTCCAAGGCCCCAGCCGTCGCCCTATTCCAGGCGGCCACTAGGTCCTCCGACCGAGCGCGGGTCAGGGCTACAGGTAGTGGCCCAAGCTCCGTCTGGAACCTATCCGGTTCCATCAGGTGCTTGGGGCGGTACCAGCTTGGACAAACTGGCTCCGCCTCCTCACGGTGGGGGGTAGCGCCAGGGAAGTCTAGCCGGAGACATGAGTGATCTGACCATGACAGGGGAATAATATCTAAATCCCCTATTCCCAGATCACTCGTCCACTGCTCAGATACAAAAACAAGGTCCAGTGTGTGGCCACCTTCGTGTGTGGGGCCCTGAATTAGTTGGGTCAGGCCCATGGCTGTCATGGAAGCCATGAACTCCTGAGCCACCTCGGATGCTGCTCCCGTCGACGGCAGGTTGAAATCCTCCATAACCAAAAGTTTGGGGATCTCCACCGCCGTCTCCGAAATCAGCTCAAGGAGCTCGGGCAGGGCTGCTGACGTATAGCGAGGAGCCAAGTATACAGTCAGCAGACCCCACTGCCTCCCTGGGCCCCATTTCACACCTAGTGACTCACACCCGGGTATCTGTGGAACAGTGAACTCCCTCGGCTCTAGACAGTCCCGTATAACTACTGCCACCCCTCCACCCTTACCCAGGGCCCGGGGCTGATGGAATGCACGGAAACCCGGTGGGCACATTTCCACAAGGGGTAAACCACCCTCGTGACCCAACCAGGTCTCCGTTATTCCTGCACACATACACACATACGCAGGGGTAAGTTGCTGCTGATTTTACTACTGGTTCGCAACCCCCGCACAACGCGCACACACTCTTCACACGTGCACAGAACAATTTGCAGTGAAGTGCGCATGTGCAGTCACTAAAAACCAAAATGGCTGCGGCCCAGGGGCGGCAATGCAGATTCTTTTGCCATCCTCCTCTCTGCAATGCAGCTATACATGTAAATATGTAGATATATAGATAGAAATATGTCAACATATGTATCAAGGAAAGTTGATGTGGACCTTTTATTTCAGGTGTGTGTGTGTGTGTGTGTGTGCGTTTTCAATTCCAAAACAGAAGCCATGGACTTTACTCATATGGATATAAGCTTGAAATAACTTTATACTGGTTTTACAATAGCTGGCAATAAAAGGGAATCTATTTGCATTCATTAGTTCATTAGTTCGTTCATTCGCTCATTCGCTCATTCGCTCATTCGTTCATTCGTTCATTCGTTCATTCATTTTTGTTTGTTTGTCTGTTTATTGTATTCATATCCTACCTTTATTTTGTATAATTTAGAAGGCAATACTCCTAATGGTCCTTCTTCTTATTTTCCAGACAACAACAACAACAACAACAACAACAACAACAACAACTCTATGTGGTGAGTTGGGCTACAAAAGGGAGACCAGCCTGGTTTTTTCTAAGTGAAAAGTAAAATGCTCTGCTTGTTCTACTCTGTCATTTGAACCATTATACCAAACTGGACTTCTTTTGATTCTGCTGGGGAAGAAAAAAAGCATCTATCAGGTTTTTGACGGAAGTCTTGAGGAGAATTCAGAAGGAATGATAGTCACTTAGACATGATCTATGCTCTCCACGGTTAAAGTAGAGTTCAGGGATAATCTTTCACGGGTTTCATAAACTTTATATTAAATGAGACGAAGGTGCCAGCAATGGATTAAAAGCAGTGGTGTTATTTTTCAAATGCTTACAGTAACTTTAAATACAGAGATGATCTCATTTTACTTTATATTCTTTCTTTCTTTTTCTTTCTTTCTTTCCATCTTTCTTTCTCTCCTTCCTTCTTTTCTTCCTTCCTCCTCCTTTCTTCTTTCTTTCTTTCTCTCTTATTTGTTCATTTTCATTCCTCCCTTCCCTCCTTCCTTCCTCCTTCCCTTTCTTTCTTTCTTTCTTTCTTTCTTTCTTTCTTTCTTTCTTTCTTTCTTTCTTTCCCTCTTATTTGCTTATTTTCCTTCCTTCCTTCCTTTCCTCCTCCTTCTTTCTTTCATGTTTGTTTGTTTTTCTTTCTTCTTTCTTTCTCTCTTTCTATTTCCATCTTTTTTTTCCATCTTCCTTCCTTTCCTCAGAAATTTGGGGCTCAATAGTGACAATAATTTGAGGATTACCTGCAATGTAGAATTAAGCTATGCATCACAGGGAAATGCCTTTGAGATCTAAACGAGAATGAGTGTGGTATTTAAAAAAAAACTTTGCCGAGAAATGTGATTGTATGGAACAATGTGACAGGGCGTGTTGGTTTGACATGGACCATTCCCCCCTTCGATCATGACAAAATTGTCTTGGGAAAGCAGTCTTGGCTGTTTTTCATTTCCCTTGTTAGGAGGGTCATAGTAAACTTTTCTCAGAGAGGACTCATAATTATTCAAGCCAAAAAGAAAATCCCATCATAAATAAGAGGGTGGGGGTGGGGGTCAAGCTATTCTCCAAAGCCCCTGAAGACAGGAGAAGAAGCAATGGGTGGAAATTAATCAAAGAGAGAAGCAACCTGGAACTAAAGAGAAATTTCTAGTGAGAACAATTAACCAGTGGAACAGCTTGCCTCCAGAATTTGGAGGTGCTTCAACACTGGAGGCTTTTAAAAAGAGACTGGACAACCCTTTGTCTGGAATGGAATAGGGTCTCCTGTCTGAGTAGGTGTTGGACTACAAGACCTCCAAGGTCCCTTCCAATTCTGTTATTCTGTTAAAAAGAAGCGAAGCAATCTGGAACTAAGTGGAAATTCCTTGACAGTGAGAACAATAAATCGGTGGAATGGTTTGCCTTCAGAAGTTGTGAAAGCCCCAACACTGGAAGTCTTTAAGAAGATGTTGGATAGCTATTTGTCTGAAGTGGGTGCTCCATCACTGGAGGTTTTAAAGAAGATATTGGACAACCATTTGTCTTGAATGGCATGGGGTCTCCAGTCTGAGCAAGGTGTTGGACTAGAAGACCTCCACTCTCTTATTATGTTATCCTGTTAAATGCCTGGTCTCTTCCTGTTTGACCTGTCAGATGAATGCATGAAAGTTGTGCTGAAAAAGAAAAAAAGTCCAGGTCCACCAAACAAAGTTTGTTTGCTCTCTTGTCTATACCTCAAGGTCCCTCCCAACTCCATTATCTTAATCAAGGAGAGAAGCAACCTAGGGCGAAGAGAGATGTTTTCGCAGTGACAACAATTAACCGGTGGCCTTCAGAAGTTGTGAGTGCTCCATCACTGGAGGTTTTTGAGAAGAGATTGGGTGATCATTTGTTTCCATTTGCATGGGATTTCCTCAGGGATGGGATTGAAAAGAAAATTAGCAACCAGTTCTGTGCCCGGTTGCTGGCTGGGGGTGGCCTACTTGGCCTCTTAATGGCAGCAAGTGGGAGTTTTCACCTTCCTCAGGCTCCGGAGGGTTTCCCCGAGCCTCCGAGAGAGCGAAAACAGCCTCTTCTGAGCTCCTGAGGTCCTCTGGAAGCCGGAAATGGGCCTGTTTCCAGACTTCCAGAACTTCCGGTACACTCATTTTTCACCCTCTCAGAGCCCCCACAAGGTCACTGTACTTACCTGGCATGATGAATGGGCCGCATGGAGACTCCGGGGGGGGTGTCAGACCGTCCTTGCAACAACTGGTTTGGTGAACCGGATGCAAAACTAGCTTCCGGTTCACCTCAACTGGTCCGAACTGACTGAATCCCACCCCTGGATTACCTGTTTGAGCAGGGGCCTGGACTAGAAGACCTCCAAGGTACCTTCCAACTCTATTGTTCTATTATTCTCTTAAGAGGAGTTGCTTTGACATCAAGATGCTGAAAATTTATGTCTTTGTCAAGATTATGGGGAAGGAGTCCCTGCCTGAACTCTTCACACTTCATCCATTCTATGAGGGTACGCAAACTGAGTTATGTCTAATGTTATATATTAAACATATCCTTGTACAGATCCAATTTCTAGAGTTTCAGCTAGATGCTGAATTATATATTTTCCCTCCTCCTCACCTACCATGCTGATGTACCCTGCCAACCAACTGTAAGGTTGATTGCCTTTCAACCCTGTCTAGCAAAATATGCACGGTGGCAATTTATTCGATGTGTGCATATATCGTGCATTTGCCTGGGTGCTGTACGTGTTTATAGTTATCGTCCAGGGATGAATGACAGAACTGAATGGGACTGAAGTTGGTGCTTCTGATATACTACACAAAGCCTGTGTTTGTGGTCTCTATGGTAGCAAATTTCTCTTGGTTAAAAGAAGATTCCACTTGGATTTCACCTTGAAAATATTTATGACGTGATCCAAGATTGGCAAGGATAATATGAGGATGATCTAATTTCATGATTCTTTCTTTCTTTGTTAATTTCTTTTTCTTTCTTTCTTCCTTCCTTCCTTCTTTCTTTTTCTTTCTTCCTTCCTTCCTTCTTTCCTTCTCCCTTTCCTTTTTTCTTTTTTTCTTCTTTCCTTAATCTCCCTCTCTCCCTCTTTCTTTCTTTCTTTCTTTCTTTCTTTCTTTCTTTCTTTCTTTCTTTCTTTCTATTTAAAAGGAACAAGTTTGGAAGGAATAGGAAGGATATATACGACAAATAAACAAAAGGGATGTTACTTGTTAATAAATAAATGAGTAACTCAGTTACAAATACAGACAACTCAGTTGTTTTCCTTCCTTCCTTCCTTCCTTCCTTCCTTCCTTTCCTTCCTTCCTTCCTTCCTTCCTTCCTTCCCTCCCTCCCTCCCTCCCTCCCTCCCTCTCTCTCTCTCTCTCTCTCTCCCCTCTCTCTCTCCCTCTCTTTCTCTTCTTGGGAAGGAATAGGAAGAATACATTCAACAAACCAACAATGATGTTACTTTGTAAAAACAAAGAATAAATCAATGCCTATAACTCAGTTACAAATGCAGACAGTTCAAATGCATAATTCCGTGTCTCCTTTTCTTCAGCATAGTCAAACGAAACAGCATTAAAAGCAATGTTTTGCTTTAAGCGTTCTGACTTCCTGATAATTAAAAATAAAAACATGGAGTTCCCACATTTGAATTTGCTGTGTTTGTGCTTGTGTAACTTTCTCCCACAATGTCTTCTGGTGTCATGCAGAGTTATTCCACCAAAGGCTCAGCACTGCCTCCAAACTCCCCACAGATTTTGGGGCAGCTTCTGGAGACCTCCAGAAATTATTGCCTAATTGTAATTTTTTATACGACAACAAAAGGGGCAAATGATTAAATGCATGCCTGGAAAGGAATCTTATTAGCGAGATTTGGCTTTAATTAATGTTTAATCAAATTAAAGCAAATTCAGCCTTGATTCTTGCCCATCCAGAACGTGGATATTTGGGTGGTTCTGGTAGCATAATTCCAAATTCAAATTCAGGGCTTGACACAGCTGCAATCACCTTTTAGGACTGTGCATTTATTGTAAATGCACAGTCCAGTTTCTTCTGAACCTGGAAAGTTGGAAAGGAGTTGTGGAAACAATAATGTCCCCAAACTTTTTACTCTAGAGAAATCTCTCTCTCTGTGTCTCTCTCTCTCTCTGTCTCTCTCTCTCTCTCTCTCTCCCCCTCCCTCCCTCCCTTCCTCCTCTCCTCTCTTCTCATTTCTTCTTTCCTTCCCTTCTTTTTATTTTTCTTCCTTCCTTCCTTCTTTCTTTCTTTCCACATTTCTTTTTTCTTTCTTTCCACCTTCCCTCCTTCCTCCTCTCCTCTCCTTTCTTCTTTCCTTTGCTTTTTTATTTTTCTTCCTTCCTTCTTTCTTTCTTTCCTCATTTCTTTTTTCTTCCTTCTTTCTTTCTATCTTCCTTTCATCCTCCTCTCCTCTCCTTTCTTCTTTCCTTTCCTTTTTTATTTTTCTTTCTTCCTCCTTTCCTCCTTCCCTCCTTTCTTTCTTTCTTTCTTTCTTTCTTTCTTTCTTCTTCCTTCCATCCTTCCTCCCCTCCTCTCCTTTCCTCTCCTTTCTTTCCTCCCCCTCTCCTTTCTTCTTCCCTTCCCTCCTTTCTTCCTTCATTCCCTTCTTTTTTATTTTTCCTTCCTTCCTTTCTTCTCCTTCCTTCCTCCCCTCCCCTCCTTTCCTTTCTTCTCCTTTCTTCTTTCCTTCCCTTTTTATTTTTTCTCTTTCTTTATTTCTCTCTCTCTCTCTTTCTTTTCTCCTCTTCTCTCCTTCCTTTTCTTTCCTTCTTTCCTTCTCTTTTTTCTTTTCTTTCTTTCTTTCTTTTTTTCTTTCTACAGAGATATTCTAGGAAAAGTTGTGATCTTTGCCATAACTCTAATTGCGACATACGTATTTTAAGAGAAAATGTTTTATTGCATTTCATACCCATAACAGCTGCCTGATTTGGGTTAGTACAAAGTTTGAGGGAATAGGTGTCAGAAATCCTCTGTTCTGGTACAGAATAGTGATGGAGACATTTATATTTTATTCTTTGTGTTATCACATGTTTGTTTCATCGTATTCACTATTTTCGTGTTTTCTATTTAGACAGGCTGATATTAATATGCATATCTCCTTTTAATGTACATTTCCCCCCAATAAACACATCGTTGTTCATATTAGATAAAAGTTCTATTCACATTTTTTTACCAACAATTTTCTCTAATAAGACACTTTGGACATTAATTTCACAAATAATGAGAGACCATACAGATGACTGCAAACCATTTTCTCTAAGAGAGCAAGTTTTGGTATATTATTTCCACAGATAATTGCATATGTGATTTTTCTCCACGGCATGCTTTTCTCTTCTTTTTAATCAGAGAACTATATCACAAAATTTAGATCACGCGTATTTCAGAATATGATTGTGCTTGGTTTGCAAAATGAAAATTAGGTGACTAATGCATGATACTGACAGAAGAGAATACAATACAATACAATAGCAGAGTCGGACTTGGAGGTCTTCTAGTCCAACCCCCTGCCTAGGCAGGAAACCCTATACCATTCCATACAAATAGCTATCCAACATCTTCTTAAAGACTTCCAGTGTTGGGGCATTCACAACTTCTGGAGGCAACTTCTGTTCCACTGATTAATTGTTCTAACTGTCAGGAAGTTTCTCCTCAGTTCTAAGTTGCTTCTCTCCTTGATTAGTTTCCATCCATTGCTTCTGGTCCTGCCTTTTGGTGCTTTGGAGAATAGCTTGACTCCCCCTTCTTTGTGGCAGCCCCTGAGATATTGGAAGACTGCTATCATGTCTCCCCTAGTCCTTCTTTCTATTAAACTAGGCATACCCAGTTCTTCATATGTTTTAGTCTCCAGTCCCCTAATCATCTTTGTTGCTCTTCTCTGCACTCTTTCCAGAGTCTCCACATCTTTTCTACATCGTGGTGACCAAAACTGAATGCAGGATTCCAAGTGTGGCCTTACCAAGGCATTATAAAGTGGTATTATCACTTCACGTGATCTTGAGTCTATCCTCAGAATATTCTTAGCTAAAGTTTGAACTGTGAGGTCCTTGGTGCAAGAAAACAACAGCTTGATAGTTTTCTTGCAGACATTTCATTACCCAACTAGATAACATCATCAGTGCTAGAAGGGAGTGGGATTTGCTGAAAATGTGAATTTAAAAAATGTGCCTCTCTGGTCATAGGAAATGGATCTTAGTGCCCAAATACTTCATTTGGGTCCCAGAAGTGGTTAGAAAGATGAAAAACTAAAAAAAAAAAAAAAACCCAGCAAATATTATTTTTTAAATTTCTATTGACATCATAGAGACTATTCCTTTCAAGTTTTTCTATGGCTGAAAAAAACCTTGGCGTCTATCACATAATTTCCTTTTTTATTCAATATTCCATCCAAACTGAAGAACATATGGTCAAAGGCATACAGAAGACCAATTTAAAGGTATTGATATCAGCATGGCAGTTTTAAGATTCAGAAGTGATGACTATATTATTTATTCCCCCTGACTCTGTTAGAATATTCATGACTGGGAGAGACATGGGAATAAGGTCAGCCAATGAATAGGCATAGCAACTAAGTCAGCCAATGGGAACTTAAACAGATCTGAGTCTGTGCAGAGAATCAAAACTGAAACTACTCTGTCTGCTCTAAACTCTGAAATGAAACTAACTGTTCTCTCCTGCTTGTAACTTCTACCACACTGAAAGAATCTACTATTGGTATTGTACATCTATTATTATGTACATAAAGAAGTTAACGAATCTAGCTGAATCAGTTATCTGTGTGTACTTTCTGGATTCAGTTTTTCTGCAACGAACTCTGACAGACTCCCTGATGTTCAACTGATAAGGAAATATATCTGGATCAGATCGAACATAGATAACAAAAGAGGGGCCTCGGAGACTCCCGGAGAGTCACGAACCAATTAAGTGAACTAATTGTCTCCTGCAAACTCCACTCCTCTTTTGCTCCTCTTTTATTTCCTCTGGGAGGGCCCATTCATCATCCACCTCTGGCCTTACTCCCATGTCGACCCCTGTTTTTTAGCTGTTCCCTTCGTCTGTCAACTCTGCGCATGCGCACACTGGGAACAGGCTCCAGCTGTTCTTCTGCCTCACTGATATCTGACTCTGAAGCAGCAGATATCTGGCATATGGCTCTGTCCCCCTCTCTGCCTCTGACACAGAGCCCTCATCAGAGCCTTCCCCAGACTCCATGACTGGCCCATGTTCCTCCCCAACCTCCTCGCTGTCCGAATCTGATGACAGCTCCCCTGGCCACTGGTGGGCCACAACTGTGATGTAAAATAAAGAAAAATGCATAATTTAAAAAAATTAAAAAACCCAGAGCATATTACAATAAAGCAGCTGGAGAACTGTTTCTTTTCTAGCCGTGGGTGTTTAGTGTTGATTCTTTTTTTCCCTACTTTTGGCTTCTGAGACCTCCTAATGTGGACTGACAACACAAATTAATGACAAGGAAGTTCATTGAAGGGCAGGGAGAGGAAAACATACCAAGCCCATTAGCATGCACTCCACAACCTCACTCCCAGTTTGCAGGAAGCCGATGGTTGGAGGTTACAGTTTCATTAAAAATTGACAACATTTTAAATGCTAATCAAAACTGCTTGTCCTTTCAAAGACTATTTATCTTTTTTAGGGGGGGAGAAGTGGGGGAGACAGAGGGGCAGCAAAACAGGGAAGCCGAGGGAGGCATAAAAGACTCTTGACTTCGTATCATAACAAATTGTCTGTCTATTTCTGCAATACGCACCTTTTCCTTTTAAGTCTCACTCCTAGGACAGATCGTGGACTGCTAACAGCAGAGAGAGAAAATTGTATTTCAGGATTAAGGAGCGAGCAGGAGAAGTAAAAACACAAACACAAGGAGAAAGAAGGAACTTGTCATTCAGTTCCGGCAAGGATGGAAGGAGAAACGAGATACGACTTGTGTGAAGGAGATTGTGTTCGCAAAGGATAATGTTGTGCACCTGTAACAAACCAGATTTGCTTTGCTTCTGGAAACAAACTCTTTAAAATCCATGCTATGAAAGTGGTGTGGAGACAGTTGATTCCTTGGTCTTCGGCTGTTTAAATTGACGGGTGGTTTTGGAATACAGGTGTAGACTTTGTATGAGCAAAGCTGTGTCTTAGCGTGTTGGAAGAAATGTCCTTCTGGGTTCAGATCCAAGTGGGGAAAAAGACACTGGATTCATGGAAGTTGCTTGGAAAGAAGGTTTATTGATGATGGACAGGACCACATCTTTTGAGGTCCTGGAGGAGTAAAAAAAAAGGGAAGAGATGCTGAGAGTGCCCTAGTTTTATGCCCTCTCTGGGCTTTTGAATTTGAGCCTGTATTCTGATTGGTTGTCAGACTCCCATGGGGCCATGTAGGGCAATTCTGTAGGCTGTCCTGAATCCCAGGCTTGGTTGAGCCTTGCTGGGTAATGTAATCTTCCCAGGTGCCATGCGGTGAGATGGGTAGAGGGCTAGTCCTATCAAGGCCTGAGGGCCATGTCTTAATCTCATCACCCTGGAGTTGAAGTGGGGTGGGGAGGGAGCTGCAGGAGGCTGCTTTGTCTTTGGTGTTGCAGATGATCTGGCTCAGGCCTTAATGGCCCATTGACAAAGGTATGTGTGTGGGGGGCTGAGTTTATGCCTCCCCTTTATGGGGAAATATTCTGCCCTTTTAATATTTCCTAATATATCTCATTTTCCTAGGAGAGGGGTGGGTGCTAACTTCCTACAAGCATATATTAGCACACACACACACACACACACACACACACACACACCAGTCTGAAAACAGCTTTCCCAATTAACCAATGTTATTAAAACAGATGTGCCTTCATGAGGGGCAGTTGGCGACGTGAACTGCAGCTCCTGACTTTTTTGTCTTTTTAATAAAATGTGCTAGTCAGAAAGGGGGCTCCTGGAGCAGTGCTAATTTTATGGTGGATGTCTAGTTTGGATCTGTTTCAAGGAATGCATAATTTGAGGGAGGGAGGGAGGAAAAAGAGGAAGGGTTGAAGGGAAAGGCTGTTGAAGAGAGTGTCAATTTATTTTCCGCAGCATCCGAGGACAGGACAAGAAGCCATGGATGGAAGATGGACAAAGGGAAATTCAACCTGGAAATAAGGAGGAATTTCCTGACAGGGAGAACAATCAACCAGTGGAACAGCTTGCCTTGCGAAGTTGGGGAGGGTTTCATCACTGGAGGTTTTCAAGAAAAGCTAGGGCAACCATTTGTCCAGGATGATATAAGGATTCTTGCCTTGGGCATGGGGTTAGACTAGAAGACCTTCAAGATATCTTCCAGTCCTATGATTGTATGAGGAAAGGAGAGACAGAAGAAGGGAGGGAGGAAAGAAGGAAGGAAGAAAGAAAAGAGAGGGATGAGGAGGGAGGAAAGGAAAGATAAAAAGCGAGGGAGAGAGGTAGGGAAGGATGGAAGAAAAGAGGGAAGGAAGGAAGGAGGAAAAGAGTGGGTGAGAGGAAGGAACGAAAGAAGGGAAGGGGAGGGGAGGGAGGGAAGGAAAGAAGGAAGGAGAAAAAGAGAGGGAGAGAACTAGGGAAGGAAGGCAGGAATGAAGAAAAGAGAGATCAAGAGGAAGGAAGGAAGGAAGGAAGGAAGGAAGGAAGGAAGGAAGGAAGGAAGGAAGGAAGGAAAAAGAGGGAGGGGGGAAGGAAGGAGAAAAAGAGGATGAGAGGGAGGGAAGGAAGGAAGGAAAGAGAGGGAAGGAAGGAGGAAAAGAGAGGGTGAGAGGAAGGAATGAAGGAAGGGAAGGGGAGGGAGGGCAGGAAGGAAGGAGAAAAAGAGAGGGAGAGAACTAGGGAAGGAAGGCAGGAATGAAGAAAAGAGAGGTCAAGAGGAAGGAAGGAAGGAAGGAAGGAAGGAAGGAAGGAAGGAAGGAAGGAAGGAAGGAAGGAAAAAAGAGGGAGGGGGAAGGAAGGAGAAAAATAGGGAGAGAGGGAGGGAGTTAAGGAGGAAGGAACAGAGGAAAAGAGAGAAAGGGGAAGGGAAGGAAGGAGAAAAAGAGAGGGAGAGATGATCATACTACATTTTAACAGTTTTAATGTTAAACTGGGAGTAGTTCAAGCTGCCAGGTGATTCTACATCTTACTCTATAGTTTTGCTGCCACTATCAGCTGACAAGCACAGTCACAACGTTGTTGTCCGGCAAATATGACATGGTGAGCTCCCCATATGTGTTCCTCGTGTACATTTTTTCCCCTTTCCGAGAGAAAAGGTATCGCAGAAACAAAACAACAAATAAAGTAAGAAAAACGTGTTCCCAAAGAGATAATTGTTTTGACTGTTCTGATCCGGTGCTCATTTGTGATGTGTTTCCTTCCCAACCCCTGCTGAACCCTTACTGAAAAAGCTCGTCTTTGACCCAAAAGATATTTGCAATTCTAGGCCAGCCATAATTATTCCATTCCAAAGGACTGAATAAAGCTGTAATATGAAAGATCGAGATGCATCGGGATGGAAGTGCTTTTCAGAACCCATTTAGATGCAAAGTTTCATCCAGAAATATTGTGTTAAGACAAATTGGTGGCGGTGGGAGATTCTCTTGGACTGTTTGACAGCTTTTGATAACATCAACCACAACGTCTTTCTAAGCTTTTTGGTGGCGTTGGGGACGCTACTTTGCAAAGGTTCTGGTCTTTTCTTGGGGGATGCCCAGAAAGTGAGTAGTTTGTTCGGTACCTTGTTTATCAACCTGTCATGTTATACATGCTACATATTATGGCCTGTCGGCTGCAGTCCCTTTAGTAGCCGAATCAGAGAAGGAGGAGGAGGTGTGGGAATTGTTCTGACCGAGGCTTCCCAAGAGCAGAATCAAGCTCCTTCTCCTGACAATATCCCCTGTTATTAATTTACTGTGAATTCTGCTCCTTCACATCCATCAAAGTCTTTCCAGGGAGGATTTACAGTCACAGACCTTACCTGGCTTGGAGAGCTGCCAGGCCCATATCTGCAAAACCTGGCAAGGAGTCTCGGAGAGTCATCAACCAATTAAGCAAATTAATTGTCTCCTGCAAACTCCACTCCCCTTTTGCTCCTCTTTTATTTCCTCTGGGAGGGGCCATTTATCGTCCATCTGTGCCCTTACTCCCAAGTCGCCCCCTGTTCCTTAGCTGTTCCCTTCATCTGGCCACTGTTCCCAGTGTGCATGAGCACACTGGGAACAGGCTCCAGCTGTTCTTCTGCCTCACTGATGTCTGACTCCGAAGGCAGTTGATAACTGGCATACAGCTCTGGCCCCCTCTCTGCCTCCGACACAGAGCCCTCATTAGAGCCTTTCCCAGACTCCAGGACTGGCCCAGGTTCCTCCCAAGCCTCCTCACTATCCGAATCTTCTGCCAACTCCTCTGGCCTCTGGCAGGCCACAACAGGAGTCAGGGTCAGCATCAAGGCAACCTGAGGCTCTGAGGGGGAAGAAGGAATGGTAAGAGACAGAGGTGGAACCTGGGCCAGCCACCAGCCTCAAATTGCTAGTCAAAAGCCCCCAGATCTGGAGGCGGCTGATGAGGAAGAGGAGGAACAGCTGGGTCCAGTGCCTGACACTCAGACGAGCAGAAAGCAGAGGAGAGGAGAACAGTGGAAATCTATGGGCCGGTCCTTTGGATGGAAGAGCCACCACTGCTAGTGAAGCCCCAGCCTAGCTCTGGGGATAAAAGGCAGGGGGAAGAGATGAATAGATGTGGCAGGCAATTATTCCTCTCCTGGCCCGACAGACTTGTTAGCCTGCGAGAGAAACTTTTTTCTGGGGTTGCTGGCATTCCTAATAAAGGAATCTTTTGAATTCACATCATAAAGTTTGATGTGTTTGGGGGAGCAGGGTCAGAACAATACCATCTTGTCCAGAGATGGGTTCTGGATTTTTTTTTTACTGTCGGTTCACTCAGGGACGCGCTTCGCACATGCCTGTGCTTGATGTGTGCTATATGTGAATGCACAGTAATGAATAATTGCTTTTGTGCATGCACAGAGGCCGAAAACAAGATGGTGGAGCCTATGGCGCCGCTGATAGAACCGATACAGTCAGGTATCCATCGAAGTTACTACCTATTCGGCCAAACCGTATTCAGAACCCACCCCTGATCTTGTCTCCTCTGCTATTTAGCATCCATGAAATCACTGGCAGAGATCCATTGGAGCCTCAGAATGGGGTATCACTAATTTTGCAGGAAACATCATTCAAGTTGGTTTGCGGAGCCCTGGGGGGGGGGTCACCCCCATTCTGAGGTGGGGGGTCCACAAAGGCTGGAAAAATGGTTATGATTTAAATCTTGAGTTAAGTCTCGGAGAGGGGGGTACCTGTGGCCACAAATATATATTTACAGGAGGTCCCTGGTGAAAAAAAGGTTGAGAACCATTATCTTATTGCCCTCCTTATTCTTCCAATGTTGCTTTCTTGACTTTTGTGCAGAATCTTTTATGTCAGGGGTGTCAAAGGGAAGGCCCATGGGCCAGATCTGGTCCATGGGGTGTTTAGATCTGGCCTGTGGGGGTGCCCTGGAAGCAGCAAAGGACAGGCCAGTGGTGCCTCTGCCAGTGAAAACGGAGCTTTATAGGAGCATGCAAGAAGGGTCAGAAAAGGAGAAAGGGAAAGAGAAAAGACAAAGAATACAATACAATACAATACAATACAATACAATACAATACAATACAATACAATAGCAGAGTTGGAAGGGACCTTGGAGGTCTTCTAGTCCAACCCCCTGCCTTGGCAAGAAACCCTAAACTGTTCCAGACAAATGGCTATCCAACATCTTCTTAAAGAGTGTTGGGGCATTCACAACTTCTGGAGGCAAGCTGTTCCACTGGTAATTTTTCTAACTGTCAGGAAATTTCTCCTTAGTTCTAGGATAGATCTCTCCTTGATTAGTTTCCACCCGTTGCTTCTTGTTCTACCCTCAGGTGCCTTGGAGAATAGTTTGGCTCCCTCTTATTTGGGGCAACCCCTGAGATGTTGGAAGACTGCTATCATGTCTCCCCTACTCCTTCTTTTCATTAAACTAGACATACCCATTCCTGCAACCATTCTTCATATGTTTTAGTCTCCAGTCCCCTAATCATCTTTGTTGTTCTTCTCTGCACTCTTTCTAGAGTCTCCACATCTTCTCTACATCGTGACGACCAAAACTGAATGCAGTATTCCAAGTGTGGCCTTACCAAGGCATAGAAAAGGAAGGGAAGAAGGGAAGGAAGAAAAAAGGAGAATGAAGAGGGAAGGAAAGGAAGAAAAGGAAGGGAGGGAGGGAGGAAAGAAGGAAAGAAGGAAAGAAGGAAGGAAGGAAGGAAGGAAGGAAGGAAGGAAGGAAGGAAGGAAGGAAGGAGGGAGATTATTATGAAAGTGCAGTAGGGTCTGAGGAATAAGGAAAGAGAGAAAGGTAGAAGAAAGGAGAATGAAGAGGGAAGGAAAAAAAGAAAAAAGAAGGAAGGAGATTTTCATGAATGTGAGAGATGGTTTGAGAAATAAGGAAAGAGAGGAAGGAAGATGAAAGGAAAAAGAAGAAAAGGAAGGAAGGAAAGAAGGAAAAAAGGAAGGAAGGAAGGAAAGAAGGAAAAAAAGAAAGGAAGGAAGGAAAGAAGGAAGGAGATTATCATGAAAATGAGGGAGGGCCTGATGGAAGTCCTGCCTTAGCACTTGGCCACCACAGGTGCCCTCGATGTGACTGATGTTGAGCTGGCTATGCCCATCATGGTCACACCTATCTCAGCCACACCCACCCCAGCCCCTTGAGGTCAAACACAACCCTGATGCGGCCCTCAATGAAATCGAGTTTGACACCCCTGTTGTCTGTGAAGAGTTGCCTATGTCACCGAGTTCAACCATCACCCTCGGCCTCCACATCAATAAATTGAAAGAAAAAGAAAAACCCACACATTTTCATTGTTGCAGTGAAAAGTCTGGGAAGGATAAAACTATAGAAAGCAAAGCTGCCCTAGTTATAGAGGAAGAATTGATTTGGAAATAAATAAATAAATCTGGACTAAGCTTTGTGAAAGGTGGAGAGGAAACTAAGAATGATTAAATATTTAACCATTAACAATGATCTAACCATTACATTTGCTTGTTCACTCTTCGCAATACCCACTCCAAGGTTACTCATCTCTGAAGTGCTTCCAATAAATGCACCCGTTGCAATTACAATTGATAAGACTGAGTGAGTTCAGAGATGGGTAACAAAAATTCTGCAAATGTCTGAGGGACAACAGATATCAGGAGAGATGGTCTATGGCAAGGGTGTCAAACTTGATTTCATTAAGGGGCACAAGGTTGTATTTGACCTTGTGGGCCTGGGGTGGCTGCCCATTGTCATTTTGAAAGCCTCTAGTGATGGAACACCCACAACCTCTGAAAGACCACTAGGTCTTGTTCTCCTGTCAGTTTTCTCTGCTTCTAAGTCCATCCAACTTACTGCTAGTTGTCCTCTTCTTCTTTTTCCTCCCACCCTTCCTAGTGTGAAGAGCTTCTCAAAAGACGTAAAATGTACTTGTGACTCAGTAAAGCCACTCTAGGGACATGGTGGCTCAGTGGCTGAGACGCTGAGCTTGTGGATCAGAAAGGACAGCAGTTTGGCGGTTTGAATCCCTAGCACCGCGTAATGGAATGAGCTCCCATTACTTGTCCCAGCTTCTGCCAACCTAGCAGTTCGAAAGCATGTAAAAAGGCAAGTAGAAAAAATAGGAACCACCTTTGGTGGGAAGGTAACAGTGTTCCGTGCACTTTCAGCATTTAGTCATGCTGGCCACATGACCACAGAGACGTCTTCGGACAGCGCTGGCTCTTCGGCTTTGAAACGGAGATGAACACCGCCCCCTAGAATTGGAAACAACTAGAACATATGTGCAAGGAGAACCTTTATCTTTACCTAAAACTATAATAATAATAATAATAATAATAATAATAATAATAATAATAATAATAATAATAATAATAATAATAATAATAATAATAATAATAATAAACTTTAATTTATAAACTGCACCCTTTCCTAAACAGGACTCGGGGCGGTGTACAGTCATATTAAAACAGTATAAATACAAAATATAGATATACAAATAGGTAAACGGAGGAGGTAGGATGTAGACTGTACAATATTAAATTAAAATACAAATAAACATTAAAATACCCTTAAAAACTACCCAATAAGATGTTTGCCAGGAGGTTAAAATGGGACTATAAATCAGTTAAGACAGCTAATTGGAACAGGTGGGTCTTAAGCTTCTGTCGGAAGGAGCGGAGGTCGGTGGTAGTTCTAATATCGGGGGGGAGGTCATTCCAGAGGGTTGCGCCCATCACAGAGAAGGCTCTACTCCTCGGCGCTGCCCATTGACACTGCTTAGTGGACGGCACCCGGAGGAGTCCCTCCATGTGAGAGCGGATTGGTCGCAGGGATGTATGAGGTGAGATGCGATCCCGCAGGTAACTAGGCCCTGTGCCATGGAGCGCTTTAAAGATAGTAACCAACACCTTGAAACGCAGCAGAAAAACCACAGGCAGCCAGTGCAGCTCGTGCAGGAGAGGTGTTACATGGGAGAACCTAGTCCCCCCCATGATGGCCCGCGCTGCCGCATTCTGAACTAGCTGTAGTCTTCGGGTGCATCTCAAGGGGAGCCCCATGTAGAGAGCGTTGCAGTAGTCCAAGCGAGACGTCACCAGCGCATGAGTGACCGTGCGTAAGGCGTCCCGATCCAATAGGGGGCGCAATTGGCGCACCAGGCGAACCTGGTGGAACGCCCCCCTTGCCACGGCTGCCACATGGTCATCCATCGACAGCCGGGCATCAAGGAGGACGCCCAAATTGCACGCCCGTTGCACGGGGGGCAGTTGTTCGCCCCCTATGGCCAGCGATGGAATCCACTGGTTGAACCGGGGCGCCGGTAGCCACAGCCACTCAGTCTTGGAGGGGTTGAGTCTGAGTCTGTTGTCCCCCATCCAGACCCCGACGGCTTCCAAACCCCGGGACATCATTTCGATGGCCTCGTTGGGGTGGTTTGGGGTGGAAATGTACAGCTGAGTGTCATCAGCGTACAGATGGTATCCAACCCCAAAACCACGGATGATCTCACCCAGCGGCTTCATGTATGTGTTGAACAGGAGGGGCGAGAGGACCGACCCCTGTGGCACCCCAAAAGTGAGTGGCCTCAGGGTCGACCTCTGCTCCCCTGCCAACACACATTGCGTCCGGTCGGAGAGGTAGGAGCAGAACCACCGCAAAACGGTGCCCCCTACTCCCATCCCCTCCAGCCGGGACAATAGGATACCATGGTCGATGGTATCGAAGGCCGCTGATAGATCTAATAGGACCAGGATAGAGGAACAACCCCTATCTCTGGCCCTCCAGAGATCATCCACCAACGCGATCAAGGCCTTCTCCGTGCTGTGCCCGGGCCGGAAGCCGGACTGGTGCGGGTCTAGATAGTCGGTTTCCTCCAGGTGACGTGGGAACTGTTGTGCCACCACACTCTCTACAACCTTCGCTAAAAAGGGGAGGTTGGAGACGGGACGATAATTAGCTAGCTCCACCGGGTCCAGGGAAAGCCTCTTGAGTAGGGGCCTCACCACCGCCTCTTTCAAGGCGACCGGCAAGGACCCCTCCTCCAATGAAGCGTTCACAAGACCCAGGAGCCAGCCTTGTGTAACCTCCCAGGATGCCAGTACAAGCCAGGATGGACACGGGTCCAATAAACATGTAGTGGCTCGCAGTCGCCCACGGAACCTGTCCAAATCCTCAGGGGCAACAGAGTCAAACTCCTCCCAGCTTGGTGCCTCAAGACTTGCTTGAGGCCCATCCACTCCGGATCTGAGCGATTTTGTCCTGCAGATATTCCCCAAACTCCTCTGCTCTACCCTGCAAAGGGGCTTCCCGCGGCCTCTGTGATAAGAGGGAGCGGGTCACCCGAAACAGGGCGGCAGGGCGGTTATCTGTGGATGCAATAAGAACGGCACAGTGTCTGCGTTTGGCCGCTCTCAGTGCCACAAGGTAGGTCCGTAAATAGGATCTTACCTGTGTTCGATCAGATTCGGAGCGTGAGGACCTCCACCTGCTTTCTAGGCGTCTCTTGTGGTGTTTCATCACCCCCAGCTCCTCGGTAAACCAAGGAGCCAGGGTGGTTCGTTGCCGCAGGAGAGGCTGCAAAGGCACTACCCGGTCCAAGGCCCCAGCAGCCGCCCTATTCCAAGCGGCCACTAGGTCCTCCGTCCGGGAGTGGGTCAGGGCTACAGGAAGTGGCCCAAGCTCCGTCTGGAACCTGTCAGGTTCCATCAGTCGCCTGGGGCGGAACCATCTGGGACAGTCAGGTTCCGCCTCCCCGCGGTAGGGGGTAGTGCCGGGGAAGTCGAGCCGGAGAAATGAGTGATCTGACCATGACACGGGTGTAATAACCAAATCCCCTATTCCCAGATCACTCGTCCACTGTCCAGAGACAAAAACAAGGTCCAGTGTGTGCCCACCTTCATGTGTGGGGCTCTGAATTAATTGGGTCAGGTCCATGGCTGTCATGGAAGCCATGAACTCCCGAGCCACCTCGGATGCTTCACCCGTCGACGGCAGGTTGAAATCCCCCATAACCACAAGCTTGGGGGTCTCAACTGCCGTCTCCGCGATCAGCTCGAGGAGCTCAGGCAGGGCCGCTGATGCATAGCGAGGAGCCTATACTAGTCACAACAGAGAACAAATTCTACTTTAGAAACAACAACAACAACAACAACTGAAATGGCTTAGAACAGTGGTTCTCAACCTGTGGGTCGGGACCCCTTTGGGGGTCGAACGACCCTTTCACAGGGGTCACCTAAGAACATCGGAAAACACATATTTTCGATTGTCTTAGGAACCGAGACACCAATTTTATGGTTGGGGGTCACCACAACATGAGGGACTGTATTAAAGGGTCACGACATTGGGAAGGTTGAGAACCACTGGCTTAGACACTAGATACTTCATTAGATAATCACACCATCACATTTGGTGTCCAGATAAGGTCCATCAAGGTTTTTTTAGTAATTTTAATTTAGTAATTTTATTTAAGGGGATTTTAAATTGTGTTTTTAATTGTCTTTCACTTATAAGTCAACTCTCCTCCATGCACATATGTATATGTCTCTGTTCTTTTTGTATATATGTTTGTCTTATGTGTATTTTTATTTGTTTTGATTGTACGCCGCCCCGAGTCCTTCGGGAGAGGGTTGCGGCTAATCAAATAAAAATTATTATTATTATTATTATTATTATTATTATTATTATTATTATTATTATTATTTCCCAAAAACTCTCCATTGTGTATTAGACACTTTCTACTTTGTTTTATGGGACAGTAGATGTAATTGTCATTCAAGCAGTGTTAATAGGTCTCCGGAAGCCCATCAAATCTTTCATTTCATTTCAATCAAAGTATTCCTGGACTTTTCATATTGGTCTAGTTGCCCCCAATCATTGGTTCAATGTCAGATTGGGCACCGTTCCAAGACCATCCACGCAGAACCTTGTCCACGTCCAAATTTGGGGAGGTATCGGTCATATTAGCAGCTCATGCTGACGTCCTCTTGCAGCCAACCAACTTAAATACACATAAATGCGTGCAAGATTAAAGTCATTCTGAATCACATTGGTATTCCTTCTGGAAGACACAAGGCTCTATTATTCTAAAATTTCATTCAACCATGGAATTAAGATCCCAAAGAATGGATTGCAATAAACATGCCCTTTGGAGAAAAAAAATCAAATTACTCATATTTCAAGCATTTTTATTGCAAATTAAAATGCATGGTTTAGACCATATTTCAATTATCATCTCTACATTACTGTTTAAGCAAATGACTGGAGTTAACAAGAGAGCTACTACATTTTGAATACATTGATTTTCTGCTTGGTGTAAACTCTAAATAGCCGATTAGAAGGCTGTGAATCAGAAGAGCTTCGTGTACCTAATACACGGAGCACTAAATTATGAGCTGCAAACTCTGTTGCTTCTTGAATGGAAAGCAGATCTATGATTAGTGGCTGTACCCCGCTGGTCATCGCTGTCCACTTTGAAAAACTGCACCAATTTTGATAGATGTATCAACCTAATTTACAAGCCCAACATATTCAAAGTTATCAAGGCTGTTTGAGTTTTCTTCAAGATCAACTGCTTCCAAAAATAAAGAAGCTCGCCTGTCTGGAACCCACGCTGTATATCGGACTTTAATGCAATTGAGAGAGTCCAGAGGTATTTCACGAGAAGAGTCCTGCACTCCTCTACTCACAACAGAATCCCTTATGCCACCAGGCTTGAAATTTTGGGCTTAGACAACTTAGAACTATGCCGCCTTCGGTCTGACCTAACCGTAGTACACAAATTATCCGTTACAATGTCCTACCTGTCAATGACTACTTCAGCTTCAACCACAATAATACACGAGCAAACAATAGATACAAACTAAATGTAAACTGCTCCAAACTCGATTGCTGAAAATTCGACTTCAGCAACAGAGTGGAATGCACTACCTGTTGTTACATCTCCAAACCCCCATTAATTTTAACCTAAGACTGTCTACTGTTGACCTCACCCCATTCCTAAGAGCACCAGAGCATAAAGGCACCAGCGTGCCTACCGTCCCTGTCCTACTCTCTCCATTTATTCGTACCCATCAATGTGTTCATATTTATGTTTATACTTATACCTGTTCTCTTTTACATGTTTGGCAAACTAAATAAAATAAGATAAATAAATAAATAAATAAGCTAATATGTAATTTTGCCTCTCTTTCTCAAATCAACGAATAGCATCAGTGGCCACCACAAAATATTATAATATCATACCCAAACTTTTTACTATATTAAAAACAAACAAACCATCTTCCTATTTGTGTTCATTCTCTTTTGCCCCCTGTGGGAGGAGCCATTCACCATCCACCTGTAGCTTTACTCCCAACTCAACCCTGATTTCTGAGCTGTTCTTTTCTTCTGGCAGCTCTGCACATGTGCATACTGGGAACAGGCTCCAGCTGTTCCTCTGCCTCACTGCTGTCTAGTTCCGAAGGCAACTGAGAACTGCCAGACGGCCTCGGCCCCATCTCTGCCTCTGATGCAGAGCCCTCGTCCGAGACTTCCCCAGCCTCCAGGACTGGCCCATGTTCCTCCCCAGACTCCTCACTGTCCGACTCTGCAGGTCACAACAATTACAATGTTTGTGACCCCTCCCTTGGGCTCCGCCTGGTAATCCCCTACTCATTTTTTTCACTGCTGTGGTAACTTTGATCACTAAATGAATGAATTATAAGAGAAGGACTATTGATAGGGGACTAAATGGGCAGTGATGTCATAATTCTATTGCAGTCATGTGATATTCGGCTTAGCAACCGTAATGTTGAGCCCGGTTTTGGTTGTTGAGGACTAACTACACACACACAAACACACACAAACACACACACACACCTATGTATGTATGTATGTATGTATGTATGTATGTATGTATGTACTGTATTTCAATTCTACATTAGAAGCATTTCCAATTTGATTATATTTTAGCACCTCGATCTTAGTCGATCGGATAGATAAAGGTAATAATAGTTTCACTGTAATATTTGACTGCTCTCCAATACAACATAGATTATCATAAGAAAAAAAGTAATCATATTTTTTTCATGCAATACTAAATACCTCATTATTAAAAGATTGACTTTTCATAAAGCAAATGAAATGAGATTTGAAAGCTTTTTTATATAGGCAGTCTGTAAACTTTAGCATAAGGGCTAAAGGTGGCTCAGTGGCTAAGACACTGAGCTTGTCGATCAGAAAGGTTGGCAGTTTGGTGGTTCGAATCCCTAGCGCCGTGTAACAGAGTGAGCTCCCATTACTTGTCTCAGCTTCTGCCAACCTAGCAGTTCGAAAAACGTAAAAATGGAAGTAGAAAAATAGGCACCACCTTTGGTGGGAAGGTAACAGCATTCCGTGCACCTTCGGCATTGAGTCATGCCGGCTACATGACCACGGAGACGTCTTCGGACAGCTCTTCGGCTTTGAAACAGAGATGAGCACCGCCCCCTAGAGTTGGGAACAACTGGCACCTATGCGCAAGGGGAACCTTTCCCATTCCCTTTAAGCTTTAGCATATTTTAAGGCATATATTCATGGCAGCAGAGGGCCTGTGCTTTGCAAAGAAAATATAAAACAAGAGTATGTGGGAAATAAAGTTAAAGAAGATATTCAAAGTAAACTACATCAAAATCATATCAAGCTTTTATGTCTGCAAGACTGGAATTGAATTCCCTTTATAGAATTGACAGAATATTCACCGAAATACATAAAACAACATTATTGGGAACCAGAGTAAAAACCAGATAACTTGTAGTCATCTCGACTGAAACAAGCTGATATTATTTCTGGTATTGTATATATTCATAGTAAAATATAGAATAACTCTGATTTAATAATAAGCTTTTTCTAAAAAAAAAAAAAACTATACTCAGCTTCCTAATACAGACTCAATGGTTACTAAGCAAAGAATAATCATTTTTTAAAAAATAATATAGAACCTCTTCATGTAATACATGAACAGAGTATTCATTGAGCCACTTCAGAAAATCATATATACTATTAAATCTATAAAAATGGCACAGCTTCTGTTCCACATGTCGCCCTATTGAATAGTATTAGACATACATTGACTTTTTCATATTTATATCGCTAGAGGTTTATAACCAGGCTTTTTTTTGGAATAAACTTTTTTTCCAACTTCTTTAAAGAGATTTAGATAACTCCGGTTTTGGAGGCGGTGTGACATTTTATGATTGTACAAAAGTATTGAGGAAAAGTTGATAGCTGAGGTTTAATATTCTCAGTCCTTGGCAGGAAGCAATGGACCTTTGATTTATGTATCTATGTGTGTTTTTACAGGAATGTTATGTAATGTAATATGTAATGTAATGCAATATAATGTAATGCAAGGTAATCTAATCATGTAAGGTGTATTATTTTATTTTATATTTTACTTTACTTTATTATTTTATTTTATATTTATTACTTCATCATTTCATTTCATTGTTCCATTATTTTATTTCATTTTATTATTTTATTTCATTTTATATTTTATTTCATTTTATATTTTATTTTACTCTATTATTTTACTTTATATTTTACTTTATTTTATTTTATTATTTTACTTTATATTTTGCTTTATTTTATTTTATATTTATTACTTTATTTTATTTCGGTATTTTATTTCATTTTATTAGTTTAGTTTAGTTTATATTTTATTTTGCTTTATTTTATTATTTTATTTTATCTCATTTTATATTATATTTTACTTTACTTTATTACTTTATTTCATGTCATTTCATTTTATTATTTTATTTTATTATTTTAATCAAATTTTTGGAACTGCCCATCTCCCTCACAGAGGGACTCTTTGATTTACATGATTTACATGGCTGCCTACCTTGTATACTTATTCTAGAATGTTCACAACAATCTCCCCCCCCCCTTCATTCAATCATGTCCAAATCTTGAAGACAAGTTCCTGCAGTTTTCTTAGCGAGGTTTTTCAAAGTTTTTGTACCGTTCTCACTGTCTCCTTCCTAGGGCTGAGCCAAAATGGCTGACCGAAAATCGCTCAGTTGGCCTTGTGTCTAAGGCAAGACTAGAACTCATTGTCTCCCAGTTTCCTGCCTGGTGTCTTAATTACTACACCAAACTGGTTCTCAACAATCCATAAAACATACTTAAAAACAAAGATACTCTTCCCCCTTGATATCAACTTTTTCCTTTCCGGGAGTTTTTTAAAAAACAGGAGCAATTCTATGATCCAGCGCCTACATTTATTGGAATCCATTTTTTTGTCTCCTCCTTTTACAAATGATATATTCCCTTCAGTTCAGTTGTTTTCTCTAAGAATGTCAACATTCTTCCACTAGCGGATAATATTTCTGAATAGTTCTTCACAGAAACATATTTCCTACATGTAGCCTTTGAGAGAGAGAGGGAGAGAGGGAGAGAGGGAGAGAGGGAGAGAGGGAGAGAGGGAGAGAGGGAGAGGGAGAGAGAGAGAGAGAGAGAGAGAGAGAGAGAGAGAGAGAGAGAGAGAGAGAGAGAGAGATCCCCATCCCACCCTCACTCCACAAAATGCTTTTCTGTTGTGGCCCGCCAGCTGCCAGCAAGACTCGGATGATAAGGAGGTTGGGGAGGAACTTGGGCCAGCTCTGGAGTCTGGGGAAGGCTCTGATGAATGCTCTGCATCAGACACAGAGATACAGCCAGGGTCATCTGACATTTCCCAGCCACCAGAGAGGCAGATGTCTTTGGAGTCAGATATGAGTGAGGAGGAAGAACAGCTGGGGCCTGTTCCAGATGCACGTATGTGCAGAGCTGTTAGGAGAGGAGAACAACGGAGGACAAGGAGTTGACTTAGGAAGCAAGGCACATGTGGATGCTGAATGGTCCTTCCCCTGCTGGGGAATAAATAGAAGGAAAGAGGAGTGGTGGTCATAGGAGACAACAGTTCGTATTTCTGAAGATTTTGCTCATTATGTTTCATGCGACAACACTGCTTGCCAGAACTTAATTTGCAGCCTTTCGGCTTGGAGCTTACAGCCTTGCAATCATCATAAGGAACTGATAAGGTCTGTTAATCTATTTAACTCCTTGAAGGACTAATGTCTGGACTTTTTGGTGGATGAATGCCATTCATTTACAAAAGGCAAATAAAGAGGGGGTTTTCGTGACCACGAGTCTGTTATTTGCTTCTGCTAAGGTTGGCCCCGAACATTATCTTTCTCTTGGGGTTGGAACATTTATACAAGAAACTTCCTCAGTTCCTAGAGAATTATTCACCACTTGATTCTGCTAAATATTTACACCCAGTTGGAGAGTCTGGGTTCCTGCAAATCTCCTCTTGATTTCAAGAAGCTTTTGTGAGAGAAGAACCTGGTGGATCAGGCTCTCAACTTTCTGAATTTATTTGAGAGCCAAGCAAGCTTGAAGAATGTCCCATATTTGAGTTGGACAATCATTTAAGGGCTGTATATCAATTAGAGGCAATTATGATAAAGAGAAGACATTAACTTTGCTGGAATAAATCAGCCAGCACAGAAGCCATTAAGAGCTATGGAAGTAGCTCTTGATATGGGACCTATTTTACCAATGGTTAGATAATAAAAAATGAAGTTAGAAATATGGGGCTATAAAAAGGATAAATGTTATAAAGGAGATTTGTTAAAGTAAATAAGTTAAATATTGTTGTTATTATAGTATTAATATTATTGTGATGAATACTGCTTTAACATCTTGATTATGATTGCCTAAAAATAATTGTACCCAGACAACATAATATTTGATTGAAATTGTATTTTTACATGTTATATAAACAAAACAAATAGAACAATAATGGGGAAAACAGAGCTACGGAAGTAAAAATACATGGGCCATAATTGCATAAAAGACCCCAGAGTCCACAAGGACTATTCTGGGTTGCAAACCTGCAGATGAGCAATAGATGGCAGCAATAGGATAAAAAAATAGTGCCACCAGTCTCTGCCACCTAGTGACCTTCTGCATATTGCAGCCCAAATCTGATAGACCTGAAATGAAACCAGATTTTGATTAAGTGTTAGAAATATTTTCTAATTGTAAGATGGGTGGAACATTGGAGTTCAGTTCTTGATTAACAGATTAACAGAGTTGGAAGGGACCTTGTAGGTCATCTAATCTAACCCCCTACCCAAGGAGGACACCCTACACCATTTCTGACAGATGGCAGTCCAGTCTCTTTTTGAAAGCTGATGTTCTGGGCTTTCCTTTATTATATTTTCTACTAGCCTATAACTTGGTGTTGCCCAGGTATTTATTTATAGGGAGAAAATGTCTGGGCCGCACATAATTTCTAATGTTGGATTTTTCCCCTTACCCGAGGGAGCCCCCTTGTGGAGTACTGTGAAACTGTTACCATGGCAACTCCAGTGTGCTGCACAGTAGAAACCATTTTAAGGCACAACAGGCTGTATCTTAACAGAACACTTCCCCAAGCGATTTTGGGGATGTCTTACTCCCACAGTGTTGGCTTTGTAGAGTTATGCTGGAACATAACACAATCCACCCACAGCCGTGTATATCTATCTATCTATCTATCTATCTATCTATCTATCTATCTATCTATCTATCTATCTATCTATCTATCATCTATCTATCTATCTATCTATCATCTATCTATCTATCTATCTATCTATCTATCTATCTATCATCTATCTATCTATCTATCTATCTATCTATCTATCTATCTATCTATCTATCCCCCCCCTCTCTCTCTCTCTCTCTCTCTCTCTCTCTCTCTCTCTCTATATATATATATATATATATATATATATATATATATATATATGTGTGTGTGTGTGTGTGTGTGTGTGTGTGTGTGTGTGTGTGTATATGTATATGTATGTACAGTATGTGTGTGTGTGTGTGTGTGTGTAAATATGTATGTATGCATGTATGAATGAATGAATGCATGTATAATAGTATTAAGGGATCTTCTCTGAAAAGCATCATAAGATGCTACCCAACTCTTGGCTGCTTCTCCTACAGTGGAGAACTGCTAGGTGAGTAGGAGCTAGAGTGAGGATGGGAGCTCACCCTATCATGTGGAGTCAGGGTCTCAAACCTAGGCTCTCAGCTTTACACCTGACAAACTCAGATTTTTAACTGCTGAACCATCAAACTCCCATGACAGATATATGCCACAGATGTTGATCCTCCCCCAGCCTTCAACCTCCCATTTATAACAAGATAGGGAGGATGAAGGCTGACCACCTCAACTTCCTTCTAGAAGATCAGGAGCTGGAGATCTCAGGCAACATGGCCAGATTGGATATACTGGCTACGAAAGGACACAGACAGCTGTTTCAAGTCAGATGTACCAAATGACCCTATTTAGCTCTTGTCCAAATAATTTTATAATATTCTGGTATACCATTTTAGATAGATGGTGCTTTGTTATTTTATCATCATCTTCTTTCTTTTACCTGTTTTGGACTCCTTGTAATAAGCTAAACTTTCCTGTCAATCACTGAGACTTTTCCCTCAAATTGCTGTTGAACGGTGATGTTTCCAGCAACAAACGAAGAAATGTCAGGCTTCCTGGAGTAACTGAACGTTGTTATTTCTATACGTTGTTGATATATTTCAGTTCTTATGTCTTGCCTTTCCTCATAGGGCTCAAGTGACACTCCTGTTGTTGTTTTATCCCACCATAACCCTACCTTAGTGAGGCAGGTTGTCCTCAGAGTCATCCAGGGTTTTCTCCAGCCAAGGTAAAAGGTAAAAGTTCTCTTCACACATATGTGCTAATCATTCCCAACTCTAGGGGGGAGGGCATCTACTTTCATAGACATCTCTGTGGTCATGTGGCCAGCATGCCTAAATGCTGAAGGTGCACAGAACACTGTTACCTTCCCACCAAAGGTGGTTCCTATTTTTCTACTTACATTTTTATATGCTTTTGAGCTGCGAGGTTGGCAGAAGCTGGGACAAGTAACAGGAGCTCACTCCATTATGTGGCACTAGGGATTCAAACTGCCGAACTGCCGATCTTTCTGATCGGCAAGCTCAGTCACAGCCACTGAGCCACCATGTCTCCACCCAAGGACAGACATACATCTGGCTCTCCTTAGTTCAGTGTATGGGGTATGGTGGTTCAGTGGTTAAAGATGCTGAATTTGTCAGCTGGAAAGCTGATAGCCTGGGTTTGAGACCTGAGCTCTGCACAATGGAGAAAGTTCCCATTCCTTGTCCCAGCTCCTGTCCACCTAGCAGTTCAAAAGCATGAAAATGCAAGTAGATAAATAGGTACCACTTTGGTGGGAAGGCAACAGCATTCTGTATGCCTCAGTGTGTAGTCATATTGGCAGCGTGACAGTGGAAGCATCTTCGGGCAATGTCGGTTCCCTCAGCTAAGAAGTGGAAATGAGCACCAGCCCCTAGAATCAGGTACACTTGGGCAGGTGCAAGCTTTATCTTTAGTTATGTTGTTCTACAGAGATTCTCAGTCATCCAGGATATGGTTGTCCCAAAGATGCTTTTTCAGGAGGCAACTGGACTTTCTTGTTTTTTTTTTTTTCTTTGAAGGAGTTTCACTTCTCATCCAAGAAGCTTCTTCAGTTCTGAATGGATGGTGGGGAATGGAAAGATTTATACTCCTTGCACACAGTTGGTCATTTGCATCCTTTTAGAGAGACGTTGAGGCCGTTTGGAGGTTTACCAGAGTCCTCAGGGTCACCTGAGTAGTGCAAATGATTCCTGCGGTCTGCAATTGTTTCTTCAAAATCCATTCATACTCCCACACCACTTGAAAGATTTTCATCCCAAAGTGCATAGCAATAGCACTTAGGCTTATATATACTGCTTCATAGTGTTTTTACAGCACTCTCTAAGTGTTTTACAGAGCCAGCCTCTTGCCCCCAACAATCTGGGTCCTCATTTCAACGACCACAGAAGGATGGAAGGTTGAGTCAACCTTCAGCTGGTGAGAATTGAACTACCAAATTGCAGGCAGCCAGCAGGCAGCAGAATTAGCTGCAGTACTGCACTCTCACCATGGCACCACAATGGAAGAAGGAAGGAAGGAAGGAAGGAAGGAAGGAAGGAAGGAAGGAAGGAAGGAAGGAAGGAAGGAAGGAATAGCAATAGCACTTAGATTTATATACCGCTTCACAGTGCTTTACAGCCCTCTCTAAGTGGTTTACAGGGTCAGCCTCTTGCCCCCAACAATCTGTGTCCTCATTTTACTGACCTCGGAAGGATGGAAGTCAACCAGAAAGAAAGAAAGAAAGAAAGAAAGAAAGAAAGAAAGAAAGAAAGAAAGAAAGAAAGAAAGAAAGGAAGGAAGGAAGGAAGGAAGGAAGGAAGGAAGGAAGGAAGGAAGGAAGGAAGACAGACAGACAGACAGACAGACAGACAGAAGAAAGAAAGAAATAGCAATACAAATAACAATAGCACTTAGATTTATATACTGCTTTACAGTGCTTTACAGCCCTCTCTAAGTTGTTTTACAAAGTCAGCCTCTTGCCCCCAACAATCTGGCTCCCCATTTGACCCACCTCGGAAGGATGGAAGGCAGAGTCAACCTTGAGCCTGGTGAGATCTGAACTGCCAAACTGCAGCTAGTAGTCAACTGAAGTAGCCTGCAGTACTGCACTCTAACCACTGCGCCACCACAGCTCTTTACCTTGGCTAAAGGTCTGTGGAAATTCTCAGTCATCCAGGTCATGGAGGTCCCAAAGGTTCTTTTTTCAGGAGGCAGCTGCAGTTCCTTGTTTCTTCTTTGAAGACATTTCACTTCTCATCCAAGCTCTGTCCGGATGGTGGGGAATGGATGGATTAGGTCCAAGGATTTGATTCAAAGGAATATAAATCCTTCCATCCTCCCCCATGCAGTCAGAGCTGAAGGAACTTCTTGGAAGAGAAGCGAAACATCTTCAATGACAAAACAAGAAAGTCCATTTGCCTCCTGAAAAAGCACCTTTGGGATTTCCGTTCTGTAGTTTTCTGTATGTTTCTTTCCCTCCCCAAACTGTTCATCGGTCAACGTTTGAGAGCGAATGCTTCTCAGAGACAACAACAACAACAAAATAATAATAATAAACAGCAATCCTTGGTCTGGATAAAGCTCGAATCAAGGGTGTGCAAACCCACCAATTCACACAACGTACTTTGCACAAATATCTACCCTTGATTGAAAGCTTTGGGTCTTGGTGCACGGTCTGCCCTTATCCAAAGAGAGGTGAAATTTCAGCACACCACAATGTTGATCCGTTGGGTACTTAGATGCCTAACAAACACTCAGTTGCATAGAGGTGCATTATTGTGCCTTGCTCTCCATAATGGGTAATGCGGTTTTTCCAGCTGAAGGAGATACTTCAGAGGAAATTGAAATGCCAACATTTTGTGGGTTATTTGCCATTGTGGATAATATGTAAACACCGTACTTAGACTCCAAGTGGTTTTCATCACCTTTTTTTTTTATTTTTTTGCTTCAACAAGAATAAGCTGAAACTAGAGGTGGGGGAGAGGTGTTATTTTGTGTGATATAACGTCCCATTATCTACTTCAGTGTCTCAGTTTAATTTGGGTTAGTTGAATTCCATTACATGGTACTTTTTTTCTAAACGCAGGAGTGATGCAAAGATAGAAAAAGGGATAAAGTTTATGGAATTGCTGCTGGAAAGTCTTACTTAACCTTTATGTATCTAATGTATAGCAGGTGCTAAACTGAGAGAATGTTTTCCATCTGTGTTAGAAAAGTGTCTCTTCTCCCAGTCCTCACTCAGGAGAATTTCATTAGTTTCTAAAATTTAATAGAGTAACAGGATAACAGGACTTGAAGGGACCTTGGAGGTCTTCTAGTCCAGCCTCCTGCTTAACCAGGAGACCCTGTACAATTTCAGACAAATGGCTATCCAATCTTTTTTAAAATGCCTCCAGTGATGAAACACCCACAGGAGGTAAACTGTTCCACTGATTAAATATTCTCACTGTCAGGAAATTTATCCTTAGATCTAGGTTGGATCTCTCCTTGATTATTTCCATCCACTGTCTTCTGTTTCTTTGGAGAGGAGGGGAAGGGTGAATGGAAGAAGGAGGAGGAGGAGGGAGGAGTAGGAGGGAGAAGAAGAAGGAGGAGGAGGGGAGGAGGAGGAGGAAGGGGGAAGGGAAGGAGGAGGAGGAGGAAGGGGAAGAAGAAGAAGAAATAGAAGAAGAAGGAGAAGGAGAAGGAGGAGAAGGAGGAAAGTAGATGGAGGAGGAGGAGGAGGAAGGAAGAAGAAGAGGAGGAGGAAGAGGGAGGGGAAGAAGAAGAACAGGAGGAGGGGGAGGAAGAGGTAAGGGAAGGAGGAGGAAAGGGAAGGAAAAGAAGAAGAGGAGGAGGTAGGGGGAAGGGAAGGAGGAGGAAGAGGAGGAAGGGGGAGAAGAAGAAATAGAAGAAGGGGAAAGAGAAGGAGGAGGAGAAAGAGGAGGAGGAGGAGGAGGAAGAGGAGAAGAAGAAGAAGAAGAAGAAGAAGAAGAAGAAGAAGAAGAAGAAGAAGAAGAAGAAGAAGAAGAAGAAGAAGAAGAAGAAGAAGAAGAAGAAGAAGAAGAAGAAGAAAGATCCCTATGTGTGGAAGAAGAATTTAATGCTATCTATTGATTTATATCATAATAATTGAACACAATGCTATTTATTTAATAATGGAGCATTATGAAACAGAGAGATGGGTGATGGGGTTAAAAGAGGAGGGGGAAGAGGAGGAAGAGTAGGAGAAGAAGATGGAGGAGGAAGAAGGAGGAGGAAGGGGAAGAAGAAGAAATAGAAGGAGGAGGAGGAAGTGGATGAGGAGGAGGAGGAGGAGGAGGAAGGGGAAGAAGAAGAGGAGGAGGAGGGGGAAGGAAAAGAAGAAGAAGGAGAAGGAGGAGGGGGGAGGGAGAAAATTTGGTCAATAATTCATTGAAATATATGGACCTCTCTGCTTAATCACAACAAATGAAACTTAACTTAAGGAAAATATATTTTAAAGGAGAAAGAGTGGAATCATTGGTCTTCCTTTTGTATCTATTTGTCTGGTAGAGCTTAAATTCATACAAAATAAAGTATTTAAGAGTGTTTTTTCCCAATAAATAGAAAATTGTCATATTATTTTATTTTATTCAAAAGACAGAGAACAATTCATAATTTTACATGCAAAAATACAACAGGGAATGACATATGCTTTGCAGAGGGGGAAAAAGAAGACTGTGTCATTTTTAATAGTATTTTAAGTGAAATATGAAACCCAAATAAATGAGATAACCAATGTTGGTTTGTTCTCCCTCCTTCTGTGCCCCTCCAAATTTTCTGAAGTCTTCTCAATAGAAATTGTCTTGTTCTTTCTTCCTGTGCATAATGTCAAAGGTAAAGAAAGAACAGTAGCATATGTTAATTGTGTAAATAAGTGTTCCTTTTGTTTTAAAAAATAAGCCCTTTCTGAA
>NC_138552.1:5283146-5293146 GCF_964273705.1 Natrix helvetica
ACTGAGTCTTTACAGAAGTCGGCATTTTCTCCAGACTCACAGAGGTCTATTTATATATAAAAAAAGAGGAGCAGATGTTGAACTGTTTTTGAAGTGGAGGCAATCCTACTTGAGATACAAGGAATAATGTTCACCAAACACTGATTTTATTGTTAGATCCTTTGGAAATTTAACTCTTCCTCTTGACATGAGATCAGAAGTGGTATTCAGCTGGTTCTGACCGGTTCTAGCAGAAATTTTGAGAATTCAGAGAACTGGCAAATACCACCTCTGGCTGCCTCACCTCCATCTATTTGCTGTCTCCTGAGTCCCAGCTGATAGGCTGGGTCTTCTTTTGTTGCCCTGCACAGGAGAACGGAGCTGGAAAGCAGGTTGGGGGGTTGGGGAGGGAATGGAGACTCTGCAGTATCCTTCCCCTGGAGTGGAGAGGGAATGGGGATTTTGCAGTATCCTTCCCCTGGAGTGGAGAGGGAATGGGGATTTTGCAGTATCCTTCCCCTGGAGTGGAGAGGGAATGGGGATTTTACAATATCCTTCCCCTGGAGTGGGAAGGGAATGGAGATTTTGTAGTATCCTTCCCCTGGAGTGGGGTGGGAATGGGGATTTTACAATATCCTTCCCCTGGAGTGGGAAGGGAATGGGGATTTTGCAGCATCCTTCCCATGGAGTGGGGAGGGAATGGAGATTTTGCAGTATCCTTCTCCTGGAGTGGGGAGGGAATTGGGATTTTACAATATCCTTCCCCTGGAGTGGGAAGGGAATGGGGATTTTGTAGTATCCTTCCCCTGGAGTGGGGTGGGAATGGGGATTTTACAATATCCTTCCCCTGGAGGGGGAAAGGAATGGGGATTTTGCAGCATCCTTCCCATGGAGTGGGGAGGGAATGGAGATTTTGCAGTATCCTTCTCCTGGAGTGGGGAGGGAATTGGGATTTTACAATATCCTTCCCCTGGAGTGGGAAGGGAATGGGGATTTTGTAGTATCCTTCCCCTGGAGTGGGGTGGGAATGGGGATTTTACAATATCCTTCCCCTGGAGTGGGAAGGAAATGGGGATTTTGCAGCATCCTTCCCCTGGAGTGGGGAGGGAATGGAGATTTTGCAGTATCCTTCTCCTGGAGTGGGGAGGGAATTGGGATTTTACAATATCCTTCCCTGGAGTGGGAAGGGAATGGGGATTTTGTAGTATCCTTCCCCTGGAGTGGGGTGGGAATGGGGATTTTACAATATCCTTCCCCTGGAGTGGGAAGGGAATGGGGATTTTACAATATCCTTCTCCTAGAGTGGGGAGGGAATTGGGATTTTACAATATCCTTCCCCTGGAGTGGAGAGGGAATGGGGATTTTACAATATCCTTCCCCTGGAGAGGGAAGGGAATGGGGATTTTGCAGCATCCTTCCCATGGAGTGGGGAGGGAATGGAGATTTTGCAGTATCCTTCTCCTGGAGTGGGGAGGGAATTGGGATTTTACAATATCCTTCCCCTGGAGTGGGAAGGGAATGGGGATTTTGTAGTATCCTTCCCCTGGAGTGGGGTGGGAATGGGGATTTTACAATATCCTTCCCCTGGAGTGGGAAGGGAATGCGGATTTTGCAGCATCCTTCCCCTGGAGTGGGGAGGGAATGGAGATTTTGCAGTATCCTTCTCCTGGAGTGGGGAGGGAATTGGGATTTTACAATATCCTTCCCCTGGAGTGGGAAGGGAATGGGGATTTTGTAGTATCCTTCCCCTGGAGTGGGGTGGGAATGGGGATTTTACAATATCCTTCCCCTGGAGTGGGAAGGGAATGGGGATTTTGCAGCATCCTTCCCATGGAGTGGGGAGGAAATGGAGATTTTGCAGTATCCTTCTCCTGGAGTGGGGAGGGAATTGGGATTTTGCAGCATCCTTCCCATGGAGTGGGGAGGGAATGGAGATTTTGCAGTATCCTTCTCCTGGAGTGGGGAGGGAATTGGGATTTTACAATATCCTTCCCCTGGAGTGGGAAGGGAATGGGGATTTTGTAGTATCCTTCCCCTGGAGTGGGGTGGGAATGGGGATTTTACAATATCCTTCCCCTGGAGTGGGAAGGGAATGCGGATTTTGCAGCATCCTTCCCCTGGAGTGGGGAGGGAATGGAGATTTTGCAGTATCCTTCTCCTGGAGTGGGGAGGGAATTGGGATTTTACAATATCCTTCCCCTGGAGTGGGAAGGGAATGGGGATTTTGTAGTATCCTTCCCCTGGAGTGGGGTGGGAATGGGGATTTTACAATATCCTTCCCCTGGAGTGGGAAGGGAATGGGGATTTTGCAGCATCCTTCCCATGGAGTGGGGAGGAAATGGAGATTTTGCAGTATCCTTCTCCTGGAGTGGGGAGGGAATTGGGATTTTAGAATATCCTTCCCCTGGAGTGGGAAGGGAATGGGGATTTTGTAGTATCCTTCCCCTGGAGTGGGGTGGGAATGGGGATTTTACAATATCCTTCCCCTGGAGTGGGAAAGGAATGGGGATTTTGCAGCATCCTTCCCATGGAGTGGGGAGGGAATGGAGATTTTGCAGTATCCTTCCCCTGGAGTGGAGAGGGAATGGGGATTTTGTAGTATCCTTCCCCTGGAGTGGGGTGGGAATGGGGATTTTGCAGCATCCTTCCCATGGAGTGGGGAGGGAATGGAGATTTTGCAGTATCCTTCTCCTGGAGTGGGGTGGGAATGGGGATTTTACTATATCCTTCCACTGGAGTGGGAAGGGAATGGGGATTTTACTATATCCTTCCTCTGGAGTGGGAAGGGAATGGGGATTTTGTAGTATCCTTCCCCTGGAGTGGGAAGGGAATGGGGATTTTGCAGCATCCTTCCCCTGGAGTGGGGTGGGAATGGGGATTTTGCAGCATCCTTCCCATGGAGTGGGGAGGGAATGGAGATTTTGCAGTACCCTCTCTCAGGAGTGGGAAGGGAATGGGGATTTTGTAGTATCCTTCCCCCAAGGAACTTGGTTGAGTTCTCAGATGCCATGTGGTGAGTGGGTAAAGGCTAATCATGCCTTAATCCCATCCCCCTGGATCTGAAGGGGAGAACTCTTTATTGTGTAAAGGGACTGGCTTGGGCCTCTTAATGGCCCATTGATAAAGGGGGTGGGCAGGAAGCTGGAGGGAACTACTTTGTCTTTAAAACATGTTTCTCCCTTTTCACATATAGGGAAATATAATATTCTGCCTTTTCAATATTTCCTAGGATATTTCATTCTTCTAGGAGAGGGGTGGGTGCTAACTTCCTACAAAATAAAAGGGGTTTATCAAGACGAGGACTCAGCTTCATGCTGCTGGGGAGGCCTAGATGGGAACAGTCTTTTCCTGTCCTGTTTTGAAGAATACACAACAGAACATGGATGACTGAGAATCTCCATAGACATACAGAACAGAACAGAAATTTTTTTTTAAACCAGATTAATAAAACATCACGCTTAATTATCCCAGCTGGTGCTTTTCTTTTCTCTTTTTTTAAGGCCAACCTTTTTTTTAAAATAACATGGTTTGCTAGAAATTGGAGAGGAAATAAATCTTTGATATTAGTTTTAACGGAGAGGATTCGTGATTGTCATTTTAGAAATCTTTTTGGCTTGTCTCAAAATTCCTCAGATATACAGCCTGGGGCAGAAAACACCAATAGATAGATAGCTAATAAATAAATAAAAATTAATATCTCAAAAGGGTCAGGACACTGAAGGTTTTGTCCCCAAAGGGGAAGCAGTCACCCAGGTGAAGTGATAAGTAATTGGGAGACACGAGAGGAAGGTTCGATTTGGTGGCAATTGAATGCAACTCAATTGTGAAGGAGGGAGAGTTTCCCCCCCCCCCTTGAATTAATGAGGTGTGAATCATCGGCCTTCCAGGCAGCATATCTTCGAATAAGCAGAAAATAAAAACCCGAGAACATATTCTAATGAACAACTTTAATATGAAATAAAATAAAATAATACAAATCTTACTATCTAAATCTTACATTTTGGCAAGAGCTATGTTGCCCACCTCCTTCGGCAGGCGAATGGAAGATCAGAAGGAAAGCAAAAGAATGTGTGACGTATTATGAGACATGTACATTAATCATCATCAGATAAGAAACAATTCAGTCTACTGTATAACTCAGAATATAAGCACAAGTTGGCAAACCATTTAATACAGTGACTTCAATTTTATTTCACTACTTTGTGCTTTTCATAAGTTGCCAATGCTTTTTCTGACAGGGCCAACATCCGGCATCCCTTTCATTAAGTGACACTTGAAATCTGTCTAGGTGATTAGATATAATCGTGGAGATCGTGAAGGCATCTTCCAGACCAGAATGGGACAAATTGGCATGGCCAACTCACTGCATGTCAACTGGCCACGGCAAACTCATCATAGCTAACTCATTGCAAGACAACTCATCATAGCTAACTCATTGCAAAACAACTCTTTTTTTTTTCAAAAAAAAATTATTGGTTTTTTAAAACATTTATAAGGAAAAGGGTAGGTGGAATGGTGTACAAATTTTGGCAGTTGCAAGTGTGGCAGACGCCCCCTCCCTCCAAACTCATAAAATACATCTAAGTATAAAACATTAATACATGATCATATAAAATCAGCATATTAAATTCTAAAAAAAAAATCCAATCAGTTTATATATTATGATATATAGTCTAGATATAATTTCATTATTACTTTCGGTCTGTTTATAACAATGTGGTTTTCTTATTCATTTTTGTGATCTGAGTTTTCTTGGTGTTGCCCCTTCTCCCCCCGCTGGCAGAGCTCCGGCCCCTCCCGTGTCCTGTGTGACCGTTGTAGAGTCTTCTGTTTTTTCTAGGTTCGCTTTATTTTTTTCCATAAAGGCCTGTGCCTCTATGGGTGTATTGATTCTGATTCTTGTCTCCTCCCAGAATATCAGCATACCTTCAGGCATCAACCATCTAAACCACACCCCCTTCTGGTATAATTTATTCGCCAATTGCGAATAGTTTTTCCTTTTCTCCCTAATTTTTTTGGGGATCATTGCAAAACAACTCTTCATGGCCAATTTACTGCATGTCAACTTGCCATGGCCAACTCACCATAGCTGACTTGTTGAAGGACAACTTGCTGTGGGACAACGTGTCATGGCCAATTTGCTGCACATCAACTTGCCATGGTCAACTCATCATGACTAACTCATTGCAAGACAACTCACTGTGGGACAACTTGCCATGGCCAACTAACCATGACTAACTCATTGTGGGACAACTTGCCATGGCCAACTCACTATGGGACAAGTTTTCATGGCCAATATTCTGCACATGAATTTGCCATGGCCAACTCACCATAGCTGACTCGTTGCAGGACAACTTGCTGTGGGACAACTTGCCATGGCCAATTTGCTGCACGTCAACTTGTCATGGTCAACTCACCATGGCTAACCCGTTGCAGGACAACTCGCCATGGCCAATTTGCTGCACATCAACTTGCCATGGCCAACTCACCATTAATATGTGCTAGTCGTTCCTGACTCTAGGGGGTGATGCTCATCTCCATTTCAAAGCCGAAGAGCCAGCACTGTCCGAAGATGTCTCTGTGGTCTATAGAGCACTGCACACCAAGATGACTAGACACAAGAACAGTTTTTTTTCTGAATGCCATCCCTCTGTTAAACAAATAATTCCCTCACCACTGTCAAACTATTCAGTAAGGCTGCATTAGTATTTTACTATTGGTCTTCTGATCATTCCTATCACCCATCTCCTCCCACTGCAGGACTGTAACTTTGTGACTTGTATCCTTATGATTTATATTGATATTGATTGTTTCCTGATTGTTTATTTGTACCCTATGACTATTATTAAGTGTTGTACCTTAGGATTCTTGACGAATGTATCTTGTCTTTTTATATACACCGAGAGCATCTGCACCAAAGACAAATTGTTTCTGTGTCCAATCACACTTGGCCAATAAAGAATTTCTACTTTATTTTATTCCCTTCTCCTGTTCTGTTCTATTCTATTCTATTCTATTCTATTCACCACAGTCAAACTGCTCACTAAGGCTGCATTACTATTACTATTAGTCTTCTCATTGTTCCTATCACCCATCTCCTCCCACTTATGACTGCAGGACTGTAACTTTGCTGCTTGTATCCTTATATTGATTTATATTGATATTGATTGTTTCCTGATTGCTTATTTGTACCCTGTGACTATCATTGAGTGTTGAACCTTATGATTCTTGACTAATATGTCTTGCCTTTTTATGTACACTGAGAGCATCTGCACCAAAGACAAATTCCTTGGGTGTCCAATCACACTCGGCCAATAAAGAATTCTCTCTTCCCTTCTCTTCTCTTCTCTTCTCTTCTCTTCTCTTCTCTTCTCTTCTCTTCTCTTCTCTTCTCTTCTGCCTTATGTCCAGATTAGAGGTGGTATGCTGCCAGCTCGCACCGATTCAGGCGAACCAGTAGTGGCGGCAGTATGAGGCTCCACCCACCCACCCTGATGTCATCACGGACCTTTGCACATGTGCAGAAGGTTCTGCAAATGCCCAGATGTGTGTGTGCTCCCATTCCTGAACTGGTAGTGAAGAGAAGAGAATACAATTACTACTCCAGATGCTAACTTTTCTTTTCTTTTTTTTCTGGTTTCTTCTTCTTCCCCCACCCGCTCTCTTCCCCCGAAAAACAAAAGTATGCTTTCTTAAAGTGACACTGACATTCTGTACTTTAATCCACTCCTGTGTCTGGGGCAATAAAATGAGAAATGAAATCAGGCCGGTTACTAAAGTAGCACACATCTCATCAAGATTCATGCACCAGACTCTGATGGAATAAATCTCATCTTTAGGAGCGCCGTTCTCCGAAGCAGCACTACTATAAAGCAATTTTCTTCCTTCACAAACAACTGGGTGAAAGTAATTCCCCACACAGTCTGGTGATGAGGTGAGAGCTGTAATTACTGCCGATGTCCAGAGAAGCCGAATTCCAGGTTGACTCAATTCCGAAAATGGAACATGTCACGAGATGTCCATGGCTGGTACCTTCATTCCCCGCTTTACAGGTTAAATCAAGTAAAAGTCGATTCATGGTTTTGGAACGGAGTTTGCTTAACTTGAACCGTAGACTCTGACCTCTGGCATCTACCATGACACAGACAGTCCTCGACGTACAGCAGTTCACTTAGTGATGTTTGTGTCAGGCCTGGAAGCCACCTGTCACCCTTTGCTTCGCTTACTTGCTATCGGCTGCCATAGAAACGGGGAGGGTAGGGCCATGGTATTTGAGATGGGAATAAATGGTACAGGAGATGATATGGAAAAGGGAGTTTTCTTCTCACCATCTTCTGTGCATGTGGGTGGCCGGTGTTTGGACCTGGCCAAGGTCAACAATCCTGCATACCAACATGATGATGCCTTTTGGAGGTGCAATCCACATGACACCTAAGGAAGTTGCAGATTGGACACTGGAGTGGGGTCGTTGGAGGGAGGGGGCTGGGTTATCATTTGATATGTACTTGTTCGCACCTTTCTAGCTCAGATCTTGCTTTACTTTTGTTGCTATCTTTTCATAACCAGTTAAAGTATTTTAATTCCATAAACAATGGAGTTGGGTGTTTTCTTTCTCGGTTATTGATAGAGGCACTCTTGGCACCACCTTTTACATTGGGCCTTCAGGCGTGTAACATTTTCTGCTGTGGTAAAACGGGAGTGGGGATTATATGGAGTATGGAAGATAGATAGTCTAAATAACATTGATTTTCTCAGAGTCAAGAACACCTTGCCCTGCAGCTGTAATGGTGTGACTGGGAGGCATCACCAGTTGGGATGGTGGATTGATTGGGCCATGTGACAGACATGTGGGTGCTGGGCAGGGACTTGAACTTTCAATTGGGTGGGGAAAACCTTGAAACTTTCAGATTCAGGTTTTCCCAGATGTGCCAATATGACATCTCTAATAAAATGGAACTTTGAGGAAACTCAAGCCTCGGAGTCTTCTTTCTTTGGGAGTGTTACTTGGATCCCTGACAGTTTGAAGTTAGGATGGCACAGAACAAAGTGACTTACGATTGCTTTTCGCACTTACGACCGTTGCAGCAGCCCCGTGGTCAAGTAATTTCATTTGGATGACAACTGACTCACATTGACGATGGTTGCAGTGTTCCAGGGTCACATGATCCCTTGTTAGGACTCTCTGACAAGCATAGTCAGCCCGATTCCCTTCACAACCTGTTACTAACTTTTTAAAATCAATTTTATTATTCTATTACTTACATAACAGTGCTTAATAAACATCGTGTTGTCTGTGTATTTACAATAGAATGGAATGGAATGGAATGGATTGGAATAGAATAGAATAGAATAGGAATGGGAATGGGAATAGAATAGAATAGAATAGAATAGGTAGGAATAGGAATAGGAATAGGAATAGGAATAGGAATAGGAATAGGAATAGGAATAGAAGTGGAGTGGAGTGGAGTGGAGTAGAGTAGAGTAGAGTAGAGTAGAGTAGAGTAGAGTAGAGTAGAATAGAATAGAATAGAATAGAATAGAATAGAATAGAATAGAATAGAATAGAATAGAATAGAATAACAGAGTTGGAAGGGACCTTGGAGGTCTTATTTAGGTTTTACTCTATATCACTTCAGACAAATGGTTATCCAACATCTTCTGAAAAATTTCCAGTGTCGGAGCATTCACAACTTCTGGAGGCAGGTTGTTCCACTGATTAATTGTTCTGTCAGAAAGTTTCTCCTCAGTTCTAAGGTGCTTCTCTCCTTGATTAGTTTCCACCCATTGCTTCTTGTCCTGCCTTCAGGGGCTTCGGAGAATAGCTTGACTCCCTCTTCTTTGTGGCAACCTCTGATATTGGAAGACTGCTATCATGTCTTCCCTAGTCCTTCTTTCTCTTAAGCTAAACATACCCAGTTCCTGCAACTGTTCTTCATATGTTTTAGTCTCCAGTCCCCTAATCATCTTTGTTGCTCTTCTCTGCACTCTTTCCAGAGTCTCCACATCTTTTCTACATCGTGGCAACCAATTTTCTTAACAATACAAATGCCATTCTTACTCTCCCTCTTTTTTTCCCATCCATTGGTAAAATAAATTCCAAGTTTAATGATATTCTGTCTTCTTTCTGTTTAATTTTCAATGTAAGTCTGTCCATTTCTGCACCGTCTAATATCTTCTTAATTATCTCTTCACCTTGAGGTGTTTCTTCATCTTTCCAATATTGTGCGAAGATAATCCTCACTGCTGTTAAAACATGTGATACTAAATACATACTTCTCTTATCACGTTTTTTTCTGATATCATCCCTAATGAAAACAGTTCAGGTTTAAAATCTGTATACTCCCTATTATCTTTTCTAGCCATCTATGTATTTTTTGCCCAAACTTTTTTTTAGTAACCGTGTTACTAACTTAACAACTGCAGTGATTCACTTAACAACTGTGGCGAGAAGAGTTGTAAAATGAGGCAAAACTGATTGAACAAGGTGCTCACTTAGCAACATAGCTTTTGGGCTCAGTTGTGATTGTAGGTTGATGACTTCCTGGGCAGAAATTCCACAAAATAGAAGGACAGAATAACAGACTTGGAAGGGTACCTTGGAGGTCTTCTAGTCCAACCCTCTGTTCAGGAAGGAAGCCCCATACCATTTCAGACAAATGGTTGTCTAATTTCTTCTCAAAAACCTCCAGTGATGGAGCAAACCACAACGTCTGGAGGCAAGTCGTTTCACTGATTAATTGTTTTTCACTGTCAGGAAATTTCTCCTTAGTTCTAGGTTGGCTCTCTCCTTGATTAGTTTCCTGTCAGACCTGCCAAACACTCAGGCTTCTAAGCAGCAACAATCCTTAGTTCCATTTGTTGAGAAAAGTACAGTTTCATTAGAAGTCAGGTGCGCTGCAGTGAGGCAAAGGCAGAACTGAGAATCGCGCGTCAAAATGATAATATTCGTCCATCATGTTCGAAGAGGACCTTGATATCTAACAGTTGTGGGTTCTCCACAATGTGTCCTCAGGTGGCTGGT
>NC_138552.1:5298146-5452700 GCF_964273705.1 Natrix helvetica
GAACAAGTCCATTCTGAAACGAAACAGCCTCACTCCCAATTAGCGCTGAAAATACACCTCCGCAGATCATGAACCTGGCAGAGATGCTCTGTTTCTCTGGGAACACCTGGAGGTGAGTTGCACCATTCAAGAATGTACCTAGGTGTTGTGGCCTGTCAGCTGCCGGCCCCTCCAGCAGCCAAATCAGATGAGGAGGTGTAGGAGTCAGGGTCAGCATTAAGGCAACCTGACAGCTCCGAATGGGGAGATGAAACAGAACTGTTGGACAGTGTTGTGGCCTGCCAGCGGCCAGCAGAGCCAGCAGCAGATTCGGAGAGTGAGGAGGTTGGGGAGGAACAGGGACAGTCCTGGAGTCTGGGGAAGGCTCTGCATTGGAGGCAGAGATGGGGCCAGGGCCCTCCAACAGTTATCAGCTGCCTTCAGAATCAGAGATCAGTGGGGCAGAAGAACAGCTGCAGCCTGCTCCCAGTGTGTGTATGCGCAGAGCTGCCAGGAGAAGGCAACAGTTGAGTAACAAGGGTCGACTTGGGAGTAAAGGCACAGGTGGACAGTGAATGGCTCCTCCCATAGGGAATAAAGAGGAGTGAAAGGGGAGTGGAGTTTGCAGGAGAGAATTAGTTCGCTTAATTAGTGTGAAGATTTGTTTGTGACTCTCAGAGACACCTTGCCAAGTATTTCCTTGTACAAAGTTGCATTTGGAAGATATCAGCCTGGCAGCCCTCCAAGCCTCATAAGGTCTGTGGTTGTAAATTCACCCTTGAAAGACTGTTTGCCAGGACTTTGCTGGATGTGAATGAAAGAAATTCACATCAGTTTAATAAAAAGGGGTTTTGTCGGGAGAGGGAGTCTGCTTCATGATTTTGTGAAGCCGAGGTCAGAACAGAGAGAGAGAGAGAGAGAGTCAGAGGCAGAGCCTGGGCTGTCCATCAACCCTCAGATGGAGAGTCAACAGTCCCCAGGTCTGGAGGTGGCTGATGAGAAAGAGGAGGAAGAGCTGGGTCCAGTGCCTGACACACAGATGCATAGAAGGCAGAAGAGAGGAGAACAGTGGAAATCTATGGGCCGGTCCTTGGAGCAGAAGAGCCCCCACTGCTAGAAAAACCCCACCCTATCTCTGGGGATAAAAGGGAGGTGGCAGAGATGAATAAGTGTGGCAGATCAACTATTTATCTTCCTGCCGGACGGACTTCTTACCCTACGGTGAGAGAGAAAATTTTGCTGGGGCCGCTGATGCTCCTAATAAATGAATCATTTATTTAAATATAGGGGCAGAAGAAGTCCCCTCTGATGATGGAACTACACGGCTGTTCCCTTTCGTCCATTAAAAGTGGACCACCAAAGTTATTTGATGGACCTGCTTGGAAGTGGCACCTTGATTAAATGTCTATTGAAGCAGATGTCTTACAATCAGCACAGTTCTAACTATCACAGCAGATCACCAAACTCAAGCAGGAACAAATTATTAGATTTTAATGAAAGGATGTGGTATTTTGGGGAAAAAATATTTAACAAGTGACAACCCAGCCTTTTTCTCTTCTTCCTTGTACTGTCTTATAAATAAGTCAAGCTATTGCCTTCCAGATGAGGGGATGAATATCTGTTTTGAGTTTTTGTTTTGTATTTCCAAGGCCAATTTAAATTATTCTCCAACTTAGTCCCAAGGCTTTTGACTTGCTTTTGGGGAATCATTCTTACAGTCTAGTATAGCATAGCCTTTATTGTCATTGTACATCATGATGTCATTGTACATCATGATGTATTATACATCATGAAATTGCCTTTGAAATCATGAAAAATTCCAGAAATATACAGCCAGTGCCACAGCACAAATATAAACAACTACACTTTGTTTTGAGTGTATCTATATGAAAATTCATGATGCCAGGGAGAAAACCCTAGTGAATATATTTTGGGTGGATATTGCATATTATATCCAGCAAAATAACAATAACAATAATGATGATGATAATGAGACAGTCGACTAGCGGGTGCAGCAAAATTTCACAAACTGACTACCTACAACGCCATGACCGCGTTGCTAAGATTATTCACTGGAAATTGCTAAGATTATTCACTGGAAATTGTGCCAAAAGTTTGGATTTGAGTACAGTAAAAACCACTGGGACCATCAGGTTGAGAAGGTTTTAGAGAATGAGAAAGTCAAGATCTTGTGGGACTTCAGAATCCAGACTGACAGGCACCTGGCCTACAAAACACCTGACATAACAATAATTGAAAAGAAAAAAAAGTATGGTTCATTGACATTGCAATACCTGGTGAGGCACAAATTGAAGATAAACAGCAAGAAAAAATCACAAAATACCGGGACTTGCAAATTGAGTTGAGCGACTGTGGAAAAAGAAATCATGTGTTGTCCCAATTGTAATTGGAGCCCTTGGAGCAATACCTAAAGGGCTACCTCGCTATTTGAAAAGTATAAATTTACCTGACTTGAACATTCTGACTCTACAAAATACCACCCTACTTGGAACAACTTATATCCTCCAACGTTACCTTAACAGTTCCTAGGTCCTTGGTTAGGACTCGAGCTGTTAGGCTACCAACCAGCCCCAAAGGCTGTGAATCTCACCAAAGATGATGATGATGATGATTGATGATGATGATGATGATGATGATGATGATGATAATAATAATAATAATAATAATAATAATAATAATAATAATAATAATAATAATAATAATCGCAATACCAGGTGATAGCAGGGTCGCCGAGAAGGAATGAAAAAATTGTGAAATACCAGGACCTAAAAATTGAAATTCAACGATTATGGAACAAACCAGCAGTGGTAATTCCAGTGGTAATCGGCACACTGGGTGCTATTCCAAAAGCACTGGAATTACATTTAAAACAGTTAAAACTTGACAAAATCACCATCAGTCAAATGCAAAAAGCTGCACTGCTTGGATCTGCACGTATATTACGAAAATACGTTACGACGTCCTAGGCCTCTGGGTGGGGCCCGACTAGTAATCAATGCCAAATCCAGCGAAACAACTGGCTGCTGTGATACAATTGTATAATAATAATAATTCAGATATCACAGTTGTAGAGGGCCGAAACGTACAATTTATTGACATCCCGGTACCAGGAGATGCCAGAGTCGAAGAAAAAAAATGGAAAAAATCACAAAATATTGTGACCTGGCCATTGAAACTGCCTGATTATGGATGAAGCATGTAACAGTGATACCCATTGTCATCGGGGTACTTGACACCATGTCCAATAATTTTACACCAACAAATTGCAGCTTCCTGCAATAACACCAGCAGAACTGCAAAAAACTGTGCTACTCGGAACATCATACATTTTTAGAAGTACTTGTTTGATACCTAGGACGCTGACAGCAAACCATATCAACCATTAATACCAGTCAATGGTATTTGTGATACATTTTTGAATGTTCAGTTGACTGAGTTTCCTCTTTAATGAATTAAGTATACTAATAATAACAGCAACAAAAACAATAACGGATGCCGGCAACAACCTGCATCAACCACCAGTACCAGTCAATGGTTTTTGTGATACATTTTTAAATGTTCAGTTGACTGAGTTTCCGGTTTAATGAATAAAAGAGATAACAAAAGCAACAAAAACAACAACAACAACATGCTCTGGAGTCCAGAAACAGGCACATATTCAGACTCTCAGATCTTCCGAAGGCCCATTTTTCGCCCTCCCAGAGTCTCCTTGTGGGCCCTGCACTTCTCTGGCATCCAAAATGGGCTGAGTGGAGACTCCTCAGAGGGGCGGGGTGGGATGGGTGGAACCAGTTACAACTCCTTGCAACTACCGGTTCAGCAAACCAGATGTAAAATTAGCATCTGGTTTGCCTGAAGCGGTCCAAACTGGCTGAATCCCACCCCCGATTCCAGTAGTGAATTTGTAAGCACTTAGAAATGAACAAAGGGGTTTCACCAGGACTCTAGCATGAATTTGATAAAAATAAATCGTACCGTACAAATCTTATTACTTTTTTTATAAATTTAGTCACTGGCTTAGTAGATCAAGGAAACGTTAGGCATTTAGTGTGCTTAACATCAATAAGGCATTCAATAAAATTGACCGTAGCTTTCTATGCAAGATGAATGGTCCTACTACCAGGTAGATTTACAGTTGAACAATCATACTCAATACATAATGGGTGTATAACTTTGTGAAGGGACAAATCCAATACAACACCTTAAGGTTTTATCCTGGCTCCAGTTTTCACCCTCATTTTCATAAACGACAGAGACAACTTTACTTTACTTTACTTTATTTCAAACTTTTATACCGCCCCCTCGCCCAAAAGGGACTCGGGGCGGTGTACAGTCAGATTAAAACACATAAATATATAAAATACATACAAACATAGTTAAATACTAAGTACTTAAAAGAGGAGGCTGTAAAAAACTGTACCTAAAGTAAAGCAATTAAAACAATTTTAAAAATAACCCCTAAAAAATACCCAATTAAAAATATCTGCCAGGAGGTAAGATAAGACTATGAATGGGCCAAGCTGGCTAAACGGAACAGGTGAGTCTTCAGTTTTTGTCGGAAGGAGGGGAAGTCGGTGGTGGTTCTGATATCGGGGGGGGAGGTCATTCCAGAGGGTTGGGCCCATCACAGAGAAGGCTCTACTCCTAGGCGCCGCCCGTTGGCATTGCTTAGTGGATGGCACCAGGAGGAGTCCCTCCCTGTGAGAGCGAATTGGTCGCAGGGAAGTATGTGGTAGGATAAAAGTTATAAAAGAACACAAGCAAGTGGTCGGAGGAGGAGACCTGAACTTATTGGTTAGCCTCACATTACAATGAACTAGCACATGCATTCAATTTCACAGCCACTAAGATTGTTGGCCCAGCAGGTACAAAAACAGCCAGGGAAGTGATTGAAGTCTTAGAGATGGGCTCCTCGTTAGTGTACAGGAGTGATAATTTACCACCAGCCAATCAAGTACTTAGGAGAGGAAGACTTGGCAGCACAAGGAAACAACAGCCAACAACTTAATAGCAGACCATCAACACCCCAATCAACCAATAAGAAGCCACACTCAACTGTGCACCACATAAATACTGCACGTAGAAAAAGTCCAAAGCACACATTCCAATAGAGAGAAGTTCCCTGAGGATGAGCACCAGCACAAATTCAAAAGCTTGGAAGACTAAACCTTGGACGTGTATATGGACCTGAGATAAAAGGTATGCTTATCAAATTTGTTGGTGACACAAAGCTAGGATGGACTGCCAGCATTTGAGAAGAAAGGTTCAAAGTTCAGAATGACCTTGATAGACATTGGGCCCTACCTAACATTATACAGTTTGGTGGTGGCAAATGTAAATTTCTGCAAATAAGCAGGGGGAAAAAATCAGATGTCCAGGTACTTGATAAGTGTTAAAATATTCATGACTGTGAGAGACATGGGAATGAGGTCAGTGAATGAATAGGCATAGCAACTAAGTCAGCCAATGGGAGCTTAAACAGATCTGAGTCTGTGCAGAGAATCGAAACAGAAACTTAAGCAGTCTGTTGCTCTGAGAAGTAAACTAGCTGTCTTTCTGGGCTTGTCTGCTGAAATGGAACTAACTGCTTGTGTTTGCCTGTAACTCTCCTGCCTTGTGTTTACTTAGAAGAATCACCTGCTGGTATTGTACATTTACTCATCTATTCTTATGTATATAAAGACGTTAATGAATCCAGCTGAATCAGTTATCTGTGCGCGCTTTCTGGATTTGATTTTTCTGCAACAAACTCTGACAATAAGTGGTACTTAGCTTTTAAGAAGAATCTAGATGTCCTTGTATACACAGATGAAGCCTGAGCCAGCAGTGTGCTTCAGTTGTCTAAAGAGCTAATGCCCACTTAAACTGCATCAATAGAGATATAATGCTAAGATCATAAGATGTGGTAGTTACTATATGGCGTTGACCACACTGCACCTGAACTACTGCTCTAGATTTGGCCTCCAAAATGCAAACAGGTCACAGATAAACCCTAGAAAGAAGAGTGTTGTGGCTGACTCGCTGTGCACTTATACTCACAGCAAGTCAACAGAAACCAGGGAGTGGGGAGGGGTATGATTAGAATGTATGGGTGGCTGGGAGGGAATTGAGGAATGTATGCGCACAGTCAGTGGCCTGGGAGAAACGTGACGCTTCAAGGTTGAACAATGAGAACCTTCTGAGCTGAGCAGACTGATTCCTAAAACAAAAAAGATTGCACTGGATGGGTGGACAGTGGGTGGCCCAAGAGGGAAAGGAAGGATTTTAACTATGCAGTTGTTGTAAGAAATCTTCAGAACTGGTTTTGCTTCCACTGTGCCTATAGGAAACTGGATCTATCAGGATCCAAACCACCCCAACGAGGCTGTCGAAGTGATGTCCCGGTGTTTGGAAGCCGTCGGGGTCTGGATGGGGGACAACAGACTTAAACTCAACCCCTCCAAGACCGAGTGGCTGTGGTTACCGGCGCCTCGGTTCAGCCAGCTGACTCCATCGCTGGCCATAGGGGGCGAACAATTGTCCCCTGTGGAGCGGGCGCGCAATTTGGGCGTCCTCCTTGATGCCCGGCTGTCAATGGAGGACCATGTGGCAGCCGTGGCAAGGGGGGCGTTCCACCAGGTTCGCCTGGTGCGCCAATTGCGCCCCCTACTGGACCGGAGTGCCCTGCGCACGGTCACTCATGCGCTGGTGACGTCTCACCTGGACTACTGCAATGCTCTCTACATGGGGCTTCCCTTGGGACGCGTCCGGAGACTGCAGCTAGTTCAGAACGCAGCCGCGCGGGTTATTATGGGAAGTACACGTTACTCCCACGTAACACCTCTCCTGCGCGAGCTGCACTGGCTACCTGTGGCCTTTCGGGTGCGTTTCAAGGTATTGATCACCATCTTTAAAGCGCTCCATGGCAGTGGACCTAGTTACCTGCAGGATCGCATCCTACCACACACGTCCCTGCGACCTATCCGCTCACACAGAGAGGGGCTCCTCCTGGTGCCGTCTGCTAGTCAATGCCAGCGGGCGACACCTAGGAGTAGATCCTTCTCTGTGATGGGCCCAACCCTCTGGAATGACCTCCCCCCTGACATTCGAACTACCACCGACCTCCGTTCCTTCCGGCAAAAGTTAAAGACTCACCTATTTCAATCAGCTGGCCTGGCACTTTCTTAGTTCTACCTCCCGGGGATTTATTCATTTTAATTGGGTTTGGGGTTTTAAAAAGTTTTTAATACACTATATACTATATTTAATATTTATTATTCTATGTACAGTCTTGCAACCTCCTCCACCTACGTATTTAATTATTTAACTGTTTTGTATGTATTTTATAACGTATTTTAGTGACTGTACACCGCCCCGAGTCCCTTTCGGGAGAGGGGGCGGTCTATAAATATGAATAATAAATAAATAAATAAAGGAAAGTCATACCCTTGGTAAAATAGCAATAGCACTTAGACTTGTATACCGCTTCATAGTGCCTTTTTCAGCCCTCTCTAAGAAGTTTAGAGTCGGCATATTGCCCCCAACAATTTGAGTCCTCATTTTACCCACCTCGGAAGGATGGAAGGTGGAGTCAATCTTGAGCTTGGTGAGATTTGAACTGCTAAATTGCAGGCAGTGGCAGGCAGCAGAAGTAGCCTGCAGTACTTACTCTAACCACCGTGCCACCGTGACTCATAAATAATGTCTCTGGAGGTTTTTTTTGCTGCATATACCAGTGGGATGGTTGACAAAGAGTTAAAGAAACTAGATATGTTTAGCCAAAGGAACAAAATACTAAAGGAGACATGATGGTGATATCCCAGTATGGACTTCAACTCTTCCATTCTGGTGATGGTTTTGTCAATGCCGATGATTTTCAAGTGGTGTCCCATTTATTTTGGGATTGGGCCCAAGGCACCAATTACAATCGGTATGTCAGGCCTGCAGCCATAAATCCTTTTGCATCTTTGGCCAGCCACACTTTCTATTATTCTGCTATGCACTTTCTATTGTGGGAAAATGGGAGGGGAGATTGTAAGGAGTTAGATGATATGTAGCTATAACAAAATTCTTTCTAGAAAGCCAAGGTCGTCCTTTGTCTCTGCACCTCTGCACCTGACCGGAACTGGATGGGTAGAACTTCCAGTATGGCAGTGGAAGATTGGACCATGGGATGGACTTGTGGGTGTGGGGGCAAGATCGTGAACTTTCAGTTGGGTGGGGAAAACTGGGAAAGTTTCAAATGCAGGTTTTCCCAGATGTGTCAACATGGCTCTCTTAATAAATTGGAACTTTGAGCAATACTTTGCCTTGGACTCTGATTTAATTTTGGATGCTATTTGGAACCCTGACATGGTACTACCTTTGCTTGATTTTATTATTATGGTTCATTGCACAGTCAGCCAGGTGTTCAAAATTGATTTGGCAATATATATATATATATATATATATATATATATATATATATATATATATATATATATATATATATATATATATATATATATATATATATATATATATATATATATATATATATATATATATATATATATATATATATATATATATATATATATATATATATATATATATATATATATATATATATATATATATATATATATATATATATATATATATATATATACATACATACATACATACATACATACATACATACATACATACATACATACATACATATATATATATATATATATATATAGTTCTAGGATGTAAGCAGTTTCAACTGCCTTTTGCAATTGACTGATGGTGATTTTGACAATGTCAGTGATGTTCAGGTGGTGCTTCCTGGAACCTGTATGCAAGTTGCCCATTACAATACAGTTGCCCATTTGCTTCCTTTTGTCTTGGTCATTCTACTTCTATTTTTAATAATAATAATAATAATAATAATAATAATAATAATAATAATAATAATAATAATAATAATAATAATAATAATATTGAATTTATTAGCCGCTCCCTTTCCAGGCAGGACTCGGGGCGGCGTACACTAGAGACATATAAAACATAACACATGTGTACAAACACATAAACATACATATATACGAAGACATACATGTACGGAGGAGGTAATAAATTACAACATTTAGACAATTAAAACCATTTACATACCCCAATAATAAAACCCAATATACAATAAAAATTTAAAATTTAAAAAACAGTCGGGGAAAACGAAAAAATTACGGTTGAGCCAGGCCAGATAGTTGAAAAAGGTGGGTCTTCAACTGTACACGGAAGGAGCGGAGATCGGAAATAATCCTGATGTCACGGGGGAGGTCATTCCACAGGGCTGGGCCCATCACAGAGAAGGCTCTGCTCCTGGGTGTCGCCCCCCGACACTGTTTGGTGGACGGCACCCGGAGAAGTCCCTCTCTGTGTGAGCGAATTGGTCGTAGGGATGTGTGGGGCAGGATGCGATCCTGCATGTAACTAGGTCCTGAGCCATGAAGCGCTTTAAAGATCATAATCAAAACCTTGAAACGCACTCGGAAGACCACAGGAAGCCAGTGCAGCTCGCGCAGGAGAGGTGTTACAGGGGAGTATCTAGTCCTCCCCATAATCACCCGCGCGGCCGCGTTCTGGACCAACTGTAGTCTCCGAGTGCATCTCAAGGGAAGCCCCATGTAGAGAGCATTGCAGTAGTCCAGGCAAGACGTCACTAGCGCATGGGTGACTATTTTTTACATTGTTATTATGGTTAGTTCCACAGTCAGCCAGATGTTTTGACTGGATTCACGTTTTTGTCCACCTATTGAGTCCTTTCTCAAAGATCTGGGAGAGGCAGATGTGTTTCGATGGTGTTAAAAGTATGGTTACAGGGTGTCAGATGTTCCAAGCCAAGCTGCCTTTTGCAATTGACTGAAGGCGATTTTGACAACGCTGGTGTTGAAGCAGAGTTTCAGTAATTTTGGAGTTGCACCCAGGGCACCTGTTACTATTGGTACTACCTTGGCTTGCTTTTATTATTGTGGTTTATGGCACGGTCATCCAGGTGTTCAGACTGAATTCCAAGTCAAGCTGCCTTTTGGAATTGACTGATGGCGATTTTGTCAAAGCCAATGGTGTTCAAATAGGGTCCCAGTGTTGTTGTTGTTGTTGTTGTTGTTTTTTGTTGTTGTTCTTATTATTATTACAACTCTTTAAAACAAAACTCATTTCCTCCTGTCACTAATCCCAGGAATGTCATCCTGCCCCTCCACCCGTGTCAAATTTAAGGAACACAACGCTGGATTCCTAAATGTTTGATATGGAAATTCAATTCCAAGTGATTGCTTTCTGTGCCCTCAGGGGATGTTCCCATGCATTTTTAGTGTCCAAATCAGCTTGAGTTGAACTGAACTCGCTGGGTTTTGCAGGGGATTATTGCTGACAGACTGATGAATAATGGTAATGCTGGGGAAAAGTATATTAAGCAGTCTACTTTTACCGGTGCCAGTATCAAGAGAAAAAAAAAGAAGAAGAATGGGGAAACACCCTTTTCCCTCCCCCTTCCCATGTTATTGCAAACGCAACTGGAAACTTGCATTGAAATGCAAACTAAATGAACGAGCGAACTAGGATACAAGGACAAGAAGCAGAGAAGAGAAGGCACATCAGGTAAGTGGTGTTTATAGAACCAGGGCTTAACCAGAACCTGTCATATTTCCGGAGACACAGAAGCTTGAGGCCATTTGAAAGAAATGGAATATTTTGAGATGCCATTCCTCAGCCGGATGAAGGGTTTTGCTCATCATTAAGTAGGACAAGTTCCAAAAAAGTGGAAGGGAAGGGACGTGGGGAGGGAAAGAAAGAGCCCAGCTCATTTGTCATGCTGAAGGCGATCAAAATTCTTCATTTAACCCTGAATGAGCAAAAGTTCCTGGATGCGGCTCCTTTGAAAGGAGCAGCGGTTTGATAGAAAACACTGGGATCACACTGTTAAGGATAGATAGCGTTTATCTATCATCCCCCACCGCCCGCCTGCTTCCTTCTCCTTGCGCGTCTCAGTTTTTTTTTTTTAAATGCCTTATCAGATTTATTCGCTGTACTGTTTGGGTTTCAAAGCATCTTCAAATCCGGGCACTTCTAATGTAATTCAAGCTTTTGACTCAAAGGCTCACCCTCAGATATTAAATCAACAGAGAGCTTCGTACTGCCACCTTTAGCACTGGGCGATGATTGAATTCATAATTTCAGAAGGCGGCTGCATAAATACATCGCCTCTAATCAAGCCAAAGGATAATCCAACTACATTGAAGCAGAAGATGGGAAGTTGAGCCCAAAGAGAAATGTGAGTTCTCTCTGAGAGTATATTCCTGAAAGTATAGTTTCTATAGATTCTATCTTTTCTGTTTCTGGATAATTTAGAGAGAGCCAGTTTGGAGAACTGGTTATAGTGCTGGCCTAGAAACCAGGAGACTGTGAGTACTAGTCCCGCTTTAGGCATGAAAGCCAGCTTAGTGACTTCAGCCCAATCACCAGAAGACGGTGAGTTCTAGTACTGATTTAGGTATGAAAGACAGTTGAATGTATTTGGATCAATCACCAGGAGACTGGGAGTTGTAGTCCTGCTTTAGGCACCAAAGAATGCTGGGTAATTGGGGCCAATCACCAAGAGAATGTGAGTTCTAGTCCTGGGTTATGCATGAAAGCTGGCTGGGTGACTTTGGGCCAATCACCAGGAGACAGCGAATTCTAACCCTACCTTAGGCACCAAAACAGTTGGGTAATTTGGCTAATCATAAACAGACTGTGAATTCTAGTCCTGCCTTAGGCATGAAAGACAGTTGAGTGTGTTTGGGCCAATCACCATGAGACTGTGATGTCTGGTCCCACCTTTGGTTCCACTTATGGACACAATTGAGCACAACATTTCCATCACTAAATAAGACAGTAGTTAATTGAGTTTTACTCCATTTTACTACCTTTCTTATTATGGTTGTTAAAGAATGGAGTGGAATGGAATGGAATGGGAATAGAATGGAATAGAATAGAATACTTGGAAGGGACCTTGGAGGTCTTTTAGTCCAAGCTCCTGCTCAGACAGGAAATCCCATACCATTTCAGACAAATAGTTGCCCAATATCTTCTTCAAAGCCTCCAGTGATGAAGCATTCACAACTTCTGGAGGGAAATCATTCCATTGGTTATTGTCCTCAGTGTTAGGAAGTTTCTCCTTAATTCCAGATTGCTTCTCTCCTTGATTAGTTTCCACCCATTGTTTCTTGTCCTGCCTTCTGGTGCTTTGGAAAATAAGTTGACCCCCTCCTCTTTATACAATACAATACAATACAATACAATACAATACAATACAATACAATACAATACAATAGTAGAGTTGGAAGGGACCTTGGAGGTCTTCTAGTCCAACCCCCTGCCTAGGCAGGAAACCCTATACCATTTCAAACAAATAGCTATCCAACACCTTCTTAAAGACTTCCAGTGTTGGAAGATTCACAACTTCTGGAGGTAACTTCTGTTCCACTGATTAATTGTTCTAACTGTCAGGAAATTTCTCCTCAGTTCTAAGTTGCTTCTCTCCTTGATTAGTTTCCACCCATTGCTTCTTGTTCTACCCTCAGGTGCCTTGGAGAACAGTTTGACTCCCTCTTCTTTGTGGCAACCCCTGAGATATTGGAACAATGCTATCATGTCTCCCCTAGTCCTTCTTTCTCTTAAGCTAAACATACCCAGTTCCTGCAACCGTTCTTCATATGTTTTAGTCTCCAGTCCCCTAATCATTTTTGTTGCTCTTTTCTGCACTCTACACATCTTTTTTACATCGTGGCGACCAGAACTGAATGCAGTATTCCAGGTGTGGCCTTACCAAGGCATTATAAAGTGGTATTAACACTTCACGTGATCTTGATTCTATCCCTCTGTTGATGCAGCCTAGAACTGTGTTGGCTTTTTTGGCAGCTGCTGCACACTGCTGGCTCATATTTAAATGGTTGTCCACTTGGACTCCAAGATCCCTTTCACAGTTACTACTACTGAGCAAGGTATCATCTATACTGTACCAGTGCATTCCATTTTTGTTGCCTAAATGTAGAACCTTACTCTTTTCACCATTGAATTTCATTTTATTAGATAGTGCCCAATGTTCAAGTTTGTCAAGATCCTTCTGTATCTTAAGCCTATCTTCTGGAGTGTTGGCTATTCCTGCCAGCTTGGTGTCATCTGCAAATTTGATGAGTTCCCCATTTATTCCCTCATCCAAATCATTGATGAAGATGTTGAAGAGTACTGGGCCTAAAACAGAGCCTTGGGGTACTCCACTGCATACTTCCCTCCATGTAGATGCAGTTCCATTGAGGACTGCACGTTGAGTGCGGTTGGTCAGCCAGTTACGAATCCATCTGGTGGTGATGCTGTCTAACCCACATTCTTCTACTTTATTTATTTATTTATTTTATTTATTTAATTAGCGCTTATAGACCGCCCCCTCTCCGCCCTGTGAGAGCGAATTGGTAGCCTAGTAGTAGGTTATGGTCTACCTTATCAAAAGCCTTACTGAAGTCCAAGTAAACTATATCGATGGCATTCCTCTGGTCCACTAATTTTGTCACATTATCAAAGAATGAAATAAGATTAGTCTGGCATGATCTGTTTTTGACAAATCCATGTTGGCTTTTGGCTATTACTTTGTTTGCTTCTAGGTGTTCTCAAATTCGTTGCTTGATTATTTTTTCCAGAATCTTTCCTGGTATTGAGGTCAGGCTGATAGGTCTGTAGTTTCCTGGATCTAATTTTTTCCCATTTTTGAAGATGGGAACCACATCAGCTCTTTTCCAGTCCTCTGGTAGTTCCCCAGTGTTCCAGGATCTCTGAAAGATATAATTCAGTGGTTCTGAGATCTCGTCTGCTAGTTCCTTCAGAACCCTGGGGTGTAATCCATCCGGTCCTGGTGATTTGAACTCATCTAGGGTAGACAGGTGCTCACTTACCATTTTCTTCCCTATTTCAATTTGTGTTCCTAATCTGATTTTTGTGGTGCTGCTTTTGATAGGTTGGACTGTTTTATCCCTTTGTGTAAAGACAGATGCAAAACATGAGTTAAATAGTTCTGCTTTGTGGCAGCCCCTCAAATACTGGAAGACTGCTATCCTGTCACCCCTAGTCCTTCTTTTCTCTAGACTGGCCATGCCCAATTCCTGCAACTGTTCTTAATAAGTTTAGTCTCCAGGTCCTTAATCAGCTTAATTGCTCTTTGCACTTTGGTTCCAAACTCTCAACAATATTTTTGTTATGTCGATGCTTGGGTGGTTTATAGGTGGGGAATCTTTGGTGTGTGGGAGTGTGTTTGTGGATTGTCATGTGTTTTGGGCCTGGTTGTTGGGTGCTATGTGAATTTTGTTGTATGGGTATACTGCGTATATACGTGCAATGACAATAAAGTATTCTAGAAAACTAGATACCGTATTCCAGGTGTCGCCTTATTAAGGCTTTGTAAAGCAGTACTAATACTTTCATTCATTCATCTGATTTATATTCTGCTTTCCCTCCAGAAAGTCAAGACAGACAGCAAGAACATGTTGGCTATTCTATGACACATAAAATTGAGATGTAAAATCATGCATAATAATTTCAAGTGATGAACATTGCAATGTAACAGGAACTATCAGCACCTTGGACAGTGCAAAACTGGTGAGACTGGATGGGGAGCTGTTTTAAGGTAAAGATTCCCCTCACACATATGTGCTAATCATTCCCAACTCTAGGGGGCAGTGCTCATGTCTGTTTCAAAGCCGAAGAGCCAGCACTGTCTGAAGCTGTCTCCTTGGTAATGTGGCTGTCATGACTATACGCACGAAACATTGTTACCTTCCCACCAAAGTGGTTCCTATTTTTCTACTTACATTTTTACATGCTTTTGAACTGCTAGGTTGGCAGAAGCTGGGACAAGTAACGGGAGCTCACTCCATTACTCTAGGGATTTGAACCGTCGAACTGCCAATCTTCCTGACAAGCTCAGCATCTTAGCTACTGAGCCACTTAGCCACTTCTCCCCTTTTGGAGAATTATTTTACCAAACCTGATGTTTCTCAAGGTCTTCAGAATGCCGATAAGTTCAGTGTTCTGACATCTTTAGCTTTTTGCATCCAGAATTTAGTTCTTGCGGATTAATTTCAAATATTTCAGCTCTCTTTTTAATTTCCTGATTCTGCTTGGAGTGTGGGGGGAAGAGATAAACCCTCAACCCCATTGCAAGCTGAAGATAATATCCTTGGACTAGAACGTTGCAGAATGGAGGATGTGACCTTCTGCAGAAATAACAAAACCAGTAAATTATCTGACTCCCTTCCTTCTTGGTTTAGTTTCTGAAGGATAAGATGTCTCAGCAACAATTCACTGCGAGGTAAATTTGAAAGACAATAACTGGCCTTCGAAACTGAATGAGGTTTTAATCTGGAGCACTTCTCTCCTAATCTAACATAATAAATATTAGATTCCTTTTCATTTTTAAAAAATAAGCATTGGCATTTTTATTTCATCTACAATATTACAAAGAAACATCTAGTTGCCTACAATCATAGAATATTTGTAGCTCAAGGTTGAACTGTGTAGTCTTTAGTGTTCTCAATTGTTTTCTTGCAGATGTTTCATGACCCTGCTCAGTAATATCATCAATGCTAGAAGGGAGTAGGGGTTTCTCTCTGTTTTTATGTACTAGTGGTTCCCGTGTTGGTGGGCATGTTCTAAGGCAGTGATGCTAACCTTTTTGTCATTGTGTGCCAAAAGCACATACAATACCAATACCAATGAAGAAGAAAAATAACAGCTCCCAAAAGAAACCAGCATGGCTGCATAAAGAACTCTCTGACAAATTGAAAGACAAAAAAGATAAGTATAAAAAGTGGAAAGAGGGGGACATAACTAAGGCAGAATATCAGCAAATAGCCCGAGCCTGTAAAGATGAAGTGAGGAAAGCTAAGGCTCACAATGAAGAAAGGTTTGCTACAAAAGTAAAAAAAAATAACAAAAAAGCTTCTTTCAACATGTTAAAAACAAGAAAAGAGGTAAGGAAACAATTGGTCCATTGCTGGGAGAAAGTGGCAAGAAGTTGACAAGCAACAGGGAGAAAGCAGAACTATTTAACTCATTTTTTTTGCATCTGTCTTTACACAAAGGGGGGGAAAACCAATCCAACCTATCAAAAGCAGCACCACAAAAATCAGATTAGGAACACAAGTTGAAATAGAGAAGAAAATAGTAAGTGAGCACCTGTCTACCCTAGATGAGTTCAAATTACCAGGACTGGATGGATTACACCCAAGGGTTATGAAGGAACTAGCAGACGAGATCTCAGAACCATTGAACTATATCTTTCAGAGATCCTGGAGCACAGAGGAACTGCCAGAGGATTGGAAAAGAGCTAATGTGGTTCCCATCTTCAAGAAAGGGGAAAAAAATACATCCACGAAACTATAGACCTATCAGCCTAACCTCAATACCAGGAAAGATTCTGGAAAAGATAATCAAGCAACAAATTAGTGAACATCTAAAAGTAAACAAAGAAATAGCCAAAAGCCAATATGGGTTTGTCCAAAACAGATCATGCCAGACTAATCTTATTGCATTCTTTGACAAAGTGACAAAATTGGTGGACCAATGCCTTCAATATATAGTTTACTTGGACTTCAGTAAGGCTTTTGATAAGGTAGATCATAATCTACTACTAGATAAAGTAGAAGAATGTGGGTTGGACAGCATCACCACCAGATGGATTTGTAACTGGCTGACCAACCGCACTCAACATGTAGTCCTCAATAGAACTGCATCTACGTGGAGGGAAGTATGCAGTGGAGTATGTCCCCATGTGTCCCATCCCTGGCACATGTGTATTTGACCCCTGCGTGCACCCTATGAATGTGCACGCAACCCCCTATGCATGCACATGCACCCCCACCCACCCATTTCGACTTCCAGGTTGGTGCAGGAGGACTTCCAGTCCCCAAACATCCCCCTATGCCTCGTTTTAGGCCTGGAGGGCCTCCTGCATCAACCTGGAAGTCAAAAAAAGGTGCAGGGGGGCCTCAAAATGCAATGCAAGTGCCCCAATTCATGCACCCTACTCCCCTACACATGCATACATGTGTCCATTGCATGCACCATCACCACCCCAGGCATGTGTACCATAGGTTCACCATCACAATTTTCAGGGGTTCCTTGATTAGGCTGTTGTTTATTCTGGGGTCTTTGCTGCTCTCTCAGATTGTTCATCTTCTTGCAGATATTTCATTGCCCAACTAGGTAACATCATCAGAGCGAGAAGGGAGCAGGGTTTTGCTTTCTATTTATTTACAATGGCTGAGCCTGTCCATATTGGTGGAAGTGTTCTTGATCTTGGCCCTTTGTCTATACTCTTGTTTACTGTTTGATTGTTTAACCTGACTTTACCACGAAAAATAGCATAACAAAAAGCTGCGAGGAAGCAGTCTGCCTGCAAAATGGCCAGCACTGGTGCTCTGTCCATTTAAGATCAGTCTTTAAACCATACCAGCAACTAGTGGTTGTAAAAGTGAGGAGAAAGGCAGCTAGGTGTGGTGCTGTTGAAGTTGGAGTGAGAGGAATCATGGTTTGTGTTGGCTTGGGAAATTAAAACAGTCTGAGGGAGCCTAAGGACAATAGAAGGAGAAAGCCTCCAAATCAACCTGGCTCTACAGTCAGTGGTAACCATTTGGTTGTTAGCACTCTCCCTGAGAGTCATTGAGGCCACTTGGAGGTTTATCTGTGCCTCCGGGGTCAACTTAGTGGTGCAAATAATGAGCGGCACAGATAAACTTGCAAGTATTCCTCAATGATTCCCAGAAAGGAATCACTCAGGAAGCTCAAACTGCCCAAGGAGCTGCTGATACAGTTCTGTAGAGGAATTATTGAGTCTGACATCTGCACCTCCATAACTGCCTGGCTTGGTTCTGCAACCCAACAAGACAGACACAGACTTCAGAGGATAATTGAACTGCAGAAAAAACAATTGCTACCAATTTGCCTTCCATTGAGGACCTGTACACTGCACGAGTCAAAAGAGGGCCGTGAAAATATTTAGAGACCCCTCGCATCCTGGACATAAATTGTTTCAACTCCCACCCTCAAAACGATATTATAGAGCACTGCACACCAAGACAACTAGACACAAGGACAGTTTTTTTCCCCCAAACGCCATCACTCTGCTTAACAACTACCGTATTTTTCGGGGTATAAGACTCACCAGAGTATAAGACACACCAAGGTTTTCAAGGGGCATTTTCTTTAAAAAGTAGGTAGATAGAGAGAGAGAGAGAAAGAGAGAGAAATACAGTAGGTAGGTAGGGAGAGAGAGAGAGTAGATAGATGTTTCCAGGTGTATTTATCCATGTGCTGGAGAAGGAAATTGCTGACAATCTGCAGCACCTAAGACTTTGTTTCTGCTGGCACAGCACTTGATCAATCTAATTCTCATCAATCAATTAAAGACCTTTCCAAAAGGGAAAAAAATGCACTCTGGAAACCACCCCAAAACGGCCCATTTTTTTGCAAAAACAGGCCTGTTTTTGGTTACAAAACTGCATGCATAGCCTTATGGAGGCTTATAGAGTGCTGCTGGTGGATGGGGGGGGGGGGACAAAAAATGGCCCATGGTTTGCTAATTTTTGCCCTCCCCAGCCCCCAGGAGCTCTCTGAAAACCTCCGTAAGGGTATGCAGGGCCATTTCAGTGAATGGGGGAGGGGCTTCGGGAAGCAAAAAATGCTGTATTCGATGTATAAGACGCATCCAGATTTTCAGCCTCTTTTTTGAGGAAAAAAGGTGTGTCTTATAGTCTGAAAAATACGGTAATTCCCTCACCACTGTCAAACCATTCACTAAGGCTGCATTTCTATTACTATTAGTCTCCTCATTGTTCCTATCAGCCATCTCCTCCCACTTATGACTGCAGGACTTTAAACTTTGTTGCTCGAATCCTTACGATTGATACTGATTGTTTTCTGATTGCTTATTTGTACCCTATGACTATCACTAAGTGCTGTGCCTTATGATTCTTGATGAATGTACCTTGTCTTTTTATGTACACTGAGCGCTTATGCACCAAAGACAAATTCCTTGTGTGTCCATTAGAGTGCTAATGACTAGATGACTGCAAGGAATATACAGTAAACCCTCCACCATTCAGTCAGAATTGAAGAAGCTTCTTGGACGAGAAGGGAAACGTCTTCAAGAAAAAAAAAAGAGAAAGTCCATTTGTCTCTTGAAAAAGCATTTTTGGAATAATCATAACTTGGATGACTGAGAATCTCCAGGGACAGGAATGAGATGATTACATTTCTTAAATTGAAGTTTCATTATAGGGAATCCACCCAGACTGGCCTGCCACACAATTTAAGCAATGGGGAAAAACAGTTGCCTGTGGTTCCCCCCCCCCCCTCTCAAGTTCAAAATTAATTGCACCACAAAGTCAGGAGAAAGCATTAAGAAACAAATGGAAATAATAAGCACAAAGATCAGGAAGAAATAGAAAAAGGGGGGAGGGGTGAATGACTTTAAAACTTAATTTAATAATGTGTGTTACAGATGCTGAAAAATGCATTTACTTTTGAACTGGCAGGCCTGTGTTATTGTGAAGTAGAATTTAACTGTAATGGGGTTTATGCTTCATCAACTGCAATAATTATTTTTCTCGATTTTGCCCTGGCCATTTTGTGTAATGATTTCTAGCTGTGCATTTGCAAAATACATGAAAGAGAGAGAGAGAGAGAGAGAGGGAGGGAGGGAGGGAGGGAGGGAGAGAGAGAGAGAGAGAGAGAGAGAGAGAGAGAGAGAAGGGGGCAGAGATTGCACATTGATAACTACAAATATGCATCTTATTTACTCCCTGTTGTAATTTCTTTTCTTTCAGAAAACTACAAATTCCTCCAACCAACAGCTCGATCCCCAACAGTTCAACTTATAGTCCAGATAAGTCTAAGGATCCAAATTGAAAAATGCAAGAAACAGAATCTTTGCATAGCTTCTTTGAAAGATTGGAAGCCCCAAAGCTAACACAGCATGATGTGAGATTACAGGCAGATGTAAGTTAGAGAAAAACCAGAGCTTGGCATGTTTCTTTTCTCTCTCTCTTTTAATTTTTGTTTCTTAGTGCATTCATTTCTCTCCGCTTTTATTTACTTTGCACAAACACCAGAAAAAGTCAGCTCCATGACAGCGTCTGGAGAAAGCATGAAGCTACAATTTCTGAATCCCTCTTCTGTTGTGGTCTGTCAGGGGCCAGCAGAGCTGGCAGTAGTTTCGGACAGTGAGGAGGTTGGGGAGGAACATGGGACAGTCATGGAGTCTGGGGAAGGCTCTGTGTCGGAGGCAGAGATGGGACCAGAGCCGTATGCCAGCTATCAGCTGCCTTCAGAGTCAAACATCAGTGAGGCAGAGGAACAGCTGGAGTCTGTTCCCAGAGTGCACATGTGCAGAGTTGACAGACGAAGAGAACAGCTAAAAAACAGGGGTCAACTTGGGAGTAAGGCCACAGGTGGACAATGAGTGGCCCCTCCCAGAGGAAATAATAGAGGAGCGAAAGAAGAGTGGAGTTTGCAGGAGACAATAGTTTGCTTAATTGGTTCGTGACTCTCCAAGGCTCCTTGCCAAGTTTTGCAGATATCGTCCTGGCAGCTCTCCAAGCCAGGTAAGGTCTGTGACTGTAAATCCTCCCTTGAAAGACTTTGCTGGATGGGAATGAGCAGAATTCACAGTCAATTAATAAAAAGGCTCTTTGTCAAGACAAGGAGTTTCCTGTATGTTGTTGGGAAGCCTCGGTTAGAACATCTTCCTTTATAGAAGAAGGGATGGTAGAATTGGAGGTGGAGTTAAAAGGGAAATTAGCCTAGAATCCCAACATATCCACAAGCAAGTTCACCCCCCACACACTTGAGTGCCTTTGAACCTAACCTAACTCTAAGGAGGTTCCAAACATTAGTTGAGAAGATTCCTGAGTGTTAACCCTGAAGTGCGTCTTGGAGTCATCTTGGAGGCCTCAGTGTTGCCACACACGGAGGGAGGGAGTGAGGAAATAGCTAGATGAGGTTTTGTAGCCAGAACAATAATGTTTTCCTGTGGGAACAAAGGACATTCTCACAGGCGGCTGACCAGAGGAGGAGTGAAGTAACCAAACAACCAGCCAGCACCTTGATTGGGCAGCGTGATCAATGACTTGGGGGAAAGGGGAAAACTTTGATCTTTTAGTTAGGCGAAAGTCGTGGGAACTTTCAGAGTCAGCTTTCACCAGTTGTACCAATATGATGTATCCAAAAAATTGTCCTTTGAGGAATCTACCTGCCTCGGAGTCTTGTTTTCCATGGGTGCAATACTTGGAACGCTGACACTGTGCATTGGCTTTTACAAAACAGCAGTTTAATTGAACTTACATGCATGGAACTCTTTTTCACATCTTTTTTTCCCCCTTTTAAAAGCTACCATATTTTTGGGAGTGTAAGATGCACCTTTTTCCCCTCAAAAAAGAGGGTGAAAATCTGGGTGCATCTTATACACTGAATACAGAATTTTTGACCGCCCGAAACCCACCCCCCCTTTGCAAAAAATGGCTGTTTTTCTCTCTCTCATCGTGTATTTCATGTATATTTATGTATTTATGTATTTAAACTTATTAGTCGCCCCCTCTCCCCACAGGGACTCGGGGCGACGTACACAAGCAACAGTCAGCACAGTGTCATACAGAGGAGGTAAAAAATAAATAAATAATTACAATACTGAAAAAGGTTAAAACCCCAATAACATTAATAGTTTAAAAACTAAAATTGACAATTAAAAATGACCTAGGGGTGGAAAAGTTGTCGAATTATGCCAGGCCGGCTAGCCGAAACAGGTGGGTCTTCAGTTTACTGCGGAAGGAGCGGAGATCGGTTGTTGTTTTAATGTCTGGGGGGAGGTCGTTCCAAAGGGTAGGGCCCCCCACAGAGAAGGACCTACTCCTGGGCACCGCCCTCTGACAATCTCTAGAGGATGGCACCCGGAGGAGACCCTCTCTGTGTGAGCGAATGGGTCGCAGGGATGTATGGGGCAGGACACGATCCCACAGGTAACTAGGCCCTATGCCATGGAGCGCTTTGAAGATGGCAACTAACACCTTGAAGCGCACCCGGTAGGCCACAGGAAGCCAGTGCAGCTCGCGCAGGAGCGGTGTTATATGGGAGAACCTCGATCTCCCCATAATTACCCGCGCGGCTGCATTCTGGACCAACTGCAGTCTCCGGGTGCACCTCAAGGGGAGCCCCATGTAGAGAGCATTACAGTAGTCTAGGCGAGACATCACCAGCGCGTAAGTGACTGTGTGCAGGGCCTCCCGGTCCAAAAGGGGTCGCAATTGGCGCACCAGGCGAACCTGGTGGAACGTCCCCCTCGCCATGGCTGCCACATGATCTTCCATAGCCAGCTGGGCATCAAGGAGGACGCCCAAATTGCGTGCCCGTTCCACCGGGGCTAATTGTTCATCCCCGATGGCCAGCAATGGAATGTGCTGGTTGTACCGGGGTGCCAGAAGCCACAGCCACTCTGTCTTGGAGGGGTTGAGCTTGAGCCTGTTGTCACCCATCCAGACCCGCACGGCTTCCAGACAACGGGACATCACTTCAACAGCCTCGTTGGGGTGGTTTGGGGTGGAAATATACAGCTAAGTGTCATCAGCGTACAGATGATATCTCACCCCAAAACCACGGATGATCTCGCCCAGCGGTTTCATATTTGGGTTGAACAGGAGAGGCGAGAGGATCGACCCCTGTGGGACCCCACAAGTGAGGGGCCTCGGGGTCGACCTCTGCTCCCCTGTCAACACACATTGTGTCCGGCCAGAGAGGTAGGAGCGGAACCACCGCAATACGGTGCCCCCGATCCCCAACCCCTCCAGACGGCGCAATAGGATACCATGGTCGATGGTATCGAAAGCCGCCGAGAGGTCTAATAGGACAAGGATGGAGGAACAACCCCCATCCTTTGCCCTCCAGAGATCATCCACCAACGCAACCAAGGCCGTCTCCGTGCTGTGACCGGGTCGGAAGCCGGACTGGCGCGGGTCTAGATAATCATCTTCCTCCAGGTGACGCGGGAACTGCTGAGCCACCACACTCTCAACAACCTTCGCTAAAAAAGGAAGGTTGGAGACAGGACGATAATTTGCTAGCTCCATTGGGTCCAGAGAAGGCTTCTTGAGCAGGGGTCTCACCACCGCTTCTTTCAAGGCAGTTGGTAAAAGGCCCTCACCCAACGAAGCGTTCACCAGTCCCAGTAGCCAGCCTCGTGAACCCTCCCAGGAAGCCAGTACCAACCAGGAGGGGCACGGGTCCAATAAACATGTGGTGGCTCGCAGTCGCCCGCGCAACCTGTCCAAATCTTCGGTAACAACAGGGTCAAACTCCTCCCAGCATGGAATCTCAAGACTAGCCTCGGACGCCCCCCCTGGAGCACTGGAGTGGGTCCACCCCCTCCGGATCTGATCAATTTTATCCTGCAGGTATTCCCCAAACTCCTCTGCCCTGCCCTGCAATGGGGGGTCCCGTTGTCCCTGCGACAGCAGGGAGTGGGTCACCCGAAACAGGGCGGCAGGGCGGTTCTCTGCGGTTGCTATAAGGGTGGCACAATATTGACGTTTGGCCACCCTTATTGCCACAAGGTAGGTCCTTAAGTAGGCTCTTACCTGTGTTCGATCGGATTCGGAGCGGGAGGATCTCCACTTGTTCTCTAGGCGTCTCCTGTGGCGTTTCATCGCCCTTAGCTCCCCGTTAAACCAGGGGGCCCGGGTCGATCGTTGCCATCGGAGAGGCCGCAAAGGCGCAACCTGGTCCAAGGCTCCGGCGGCCGCACTGTTCCACGCGGCCACCAGGTCCTCTGCCCGGGAGCGGGACAGGTCTGCAGGAGGTGGCCCAAGCTCCGCCTGGAACCTATCTGGTTCCATCAGACGCCTGGGGCGGAACCATCTGGGACCAACTGGTTCCACCTCCCCGCGGCGGGGGGTAGCGCCAGGGAAGTCCAGTTGGAGAAGTGAGTGATCTGACCATGACAGGGGCGTGATGACTAAATTCCCTCTTCCCAGATCACTCGTCCACTGGTCGGAGACAAACACAAGATCCAGTATGTGGCCTCCCTCGTGTGTGGGGTCCCGAACTACTTGAGTCAGATCCATGGCTGTCATGGAAGCCAAGAATTCCCGGGCTGCCTCGGATGCCTCTCCCGTCGACGGCAGATTGAAATCCCCCATCACTAATAACTTGGGGGTCTCAACCGCCATCTCCGCGATCAGCTCGAGGAGTCCGGGCAGGGCCGTTGATGTATGGCGGGGAGCCAGGTATACTATCAACAGACCCAACTGACTCCCTGGGCCCCATTTCACGCCCAGAGACTCACAACCAGATGTCTGCGACACAGTGAATTCTCTTGGAGCCAAATCTTCCCGGATGATTATCGCTACCCCACCGCCCCTACCCTGGGCCCGTGGCTGATGGAATACCCGGTAACCTGGAGGGCACATTTCCCCGAGGGGCAACCCTCCCTCCGGGCCCAACCAGGTTTCCGTTATTCCTGCGAGGTCCGGCTCCCCCTCTGAGATCAAGTCCCTGATGAGGGGGGCCTTGTTAACCACGGACCTCGCGTTACATAACATCAGCCTAAGGCCCAGGCTCTGTCTGTATATGGTTTGTATATAAACCACTATTAATTGTATTAAGGCTCTGTGTGCTGTTTTAAGCTCCTGGGGTTTAACTCATAATACTAGTCACGCTGCCAAATGTCTGTATATGTCTGTATATGGTTTGTATATAAACTACTATTAATTGTATTAAGGCTCTGTGTGCTGTTTTAAGCTCCTGGGGTTTAACTCATAATACTAGTCACGCTGCCAAACCTTTCAATGCTGTCAGAGAATTCAAACCACTAGCATCAAAGGAAGACTCGTCTTCCCTTTTTTTTTTAGAACAGATTATTTTATTGTTTTATCCCTCCATATCATCTTACAATCATCACATCAACATTGTTATGTCATCATGCCTGTACATATCAATCTTATATCACTTCTATATTTATATACATACATCTACAGTTCTATACATTTCTCTATTGTTTCTCGACTGAATTAACTTTATTCCCATTATGCAACCATTTGTACCAATTATTCCAAATTTCATAATATTCAGACTCTTCTTTGTCCTTTAATCTTAATATTAACATGTCCATTTCTGCACAATCCAAAATTTTCTGAATCACCGATTCATCTGGGGGAATATTACTTAGTTTCCAACATTGGACAAATGTTATTCTAGCTGTAGTCAGAAGATGTATCATTATGTATTTAATTTTCTTTCTATATTTCCCCTTGGTTATTCTATTTGTTCCTCTGTAATTTGTTGTACCCATTTCCAAATTTTCATCCAATATTTTTGAGTTTCCAGGCAGGTCATCTTCCTAACAACTTCACTAATAAGGCATTGAAGCACTGAGGTGTGGGATAGTCCCTATTTTGTTTTCTTGGCAAATGCAAAACTGGAAATAAAAAGGAGCATTACAGCAACCGTTTTAATATACTTTATAGTAAGAGGTGGGTAGAAGGGCTGAGAAGAACTTCTCATGGTTGGCTTGAGGCAGAAGGTAGATAACCCCCTTACCTGAAGGGTATAGGAGCCCCCAGACTCCTTGATAAAAGCATTAATTAAGTCTGCATATTAAAAGGACTTCTGTAGCTTGCATAGGAAGTATTACAAATCTTACTGGAACATAAGTTGCAACATGCTTCACGAGTTGGGCACAGGAGGAAACAGATTGGGTAAGATATGAAACTGCCATTTAGCGTATTAATAAACCTTAGTATTGAGAGATTGCTAATGCTAACTTTTTCACTTCTCTTTCTGTAATCTTCCAAAAAAATACATTTCCAACATATTACTGTAAAATGTGTAATAATGATGAATCCGATATGTAAACTCCCCTCGCATCTCCTTTTCCTTGGAAGAACACGCCTGTGTGAACCCCCTGAATCCAGGTGGGTATAAAACCCCTGTCCTGGGCTTTGCTGTGTTAACGCTCTGAACTCTGATGCATCAATAAACCTGTTTTCTCTTGCACCTTGTGGTCTCACGTCCCAATCTCTGGCTGACTGAGGTTTCGTGCCCCAGTTTGCCGCAACAGGCTAGGTAAGGGATCAGCAACATTAAACACTCAAGGAGCCACAAAAGTCCTAAACAATTCTGGGGCCGACCGGAAGTCTGGTTCCTCCACCATAGAGTCTCCTCCTAGCACGGCATCCTTTTTCCTTTACCTGTCCTAACCAAAACCTCTATCAACTGTGGAGCTGACCAGCGACAGAGAGCTGCAGCAGAGGGATGAAAGAGCCACATGTGGCTCCAGAGTCATGGGTTGCTGACTCCTGGGCTATGTGGCACTATCTGTGTAGATCTGGATCTGTGTACTTGGCCCATTAATCTGAAGACACTGTGATTTTGTCTCTCCGCTTCCCCAGGTTTTCACTGTTCTGACCTTTTGTAAGCCATATTTTTTGTCTGTGCCCTGCTAGAGGGCAGCACTTAACTGACTTTGGTTGAGCTCAGAAAGCCAAGCACAGACAACGCACAGACAAACCAAGCAGAGCTTCAGACTGTGGTGGTCAGTGGCGTAGCGTGGGTTGTCAGCACCCGGGGCAAGGCAAGTAATTTGCGCCCCCTAACCCGTGGCAACCCATGCTACGCCACTGGGCTCGGGACATGAAGGGAGCTCTGAAGCAGCCGTCCTCCTTAGCAAAGCTCGCAGCGCCCTCTATAGGCCCGAAGCAGAATCATTTTCTTCCCTCGGTTCTGGGAAAATAGGAAAAGGAAAGCCGCCCGAGGTCTTCACTTGCTCTAATTTAAACGTATCACGTTATTAACGTCCCTCACCCTGCCCAGCAGTCTTCAAGAGACCCAGATCTGCAGAAGAAAACTTTGGCCCTCTTTCGTGCTCTCGACCCCGGGGAAGACCTGCTTGCGTCTCTTTTGTATTAAACGTGGGAAGCGTTCCTCGGCTTCATTCAATTCAAATTCAGCCTTGAAATACATGCAAGTCAACAGCAGAGAGCTGCGAGTCCGAGCGCCCCCTCCCAGATGTTGCGCCCGGTGCGGCCGCCCCCCCTGCACCCCCCACGCTACGCCACTGGTGGTGGTCGCCATCTTGACTTCTTTGAGTGAAGTCTGGGGACACCTCTGATCTGGTTAGTTCTCGGATAGAAGGCTATATACCCCTCCTGAATGGGCAACATCTCTAGGTTGTCATTGAGAGATCTATACAGAGATGGGTATATTGTCCTTTGGAATTGAGCAATAGTCTTTCCAATTGCTACTTATGTTGTGAAACCTGGACTCTGGAAAAGACAGATAGAAATGTCAGGGTTCCAAATAATACAACCAGAGAAACATAACAAAAAAAGAACATAAAATACAAGCTGCATGGACACAACCTTGTAAACGACCCTCACTCTGTCAAGGACCTTGGAGTACTCATATCTAATGATCTAAGTTCCAGAACCCACTGTAATAACATTGCCAAAAAGGCATTAAGAGTTGTTAAACTTTTATCCAGAATCGAATGATTCTGGATAAAAGTACTTTCAAACAAATGCAGTTAAAGGAGAATGTTGGTACACTCTTTGATTTAAAATGCGCAACTCAATTTGAATGAAGTATAAAGAATGATTGTAGTAATGCACGGAATTTAATTGTAACCAATTGACATGCTAGCTGGAAGACGTATTGAAGAGCGTTTTGTGTTTGTGTTATCTGTCTAATTAAAACAATAAAAAATAATAATAATAATAAAAAAGAGTTGTTAACCTAATCTTGTGTGGCTTCTTCACTGGTAATATTGTACTGCTAATCAGAGCATACAAAACATTTGCTAGACCGATTCTCAAAAGTCTGGAACCCGCACTGCATATCGGACATTTAATTCAATCAAGCGAGTCCAGAGATCATCCAGAGGTCCTTGCTCCTCTGCTCGTAACAGAATCCCTTATGCCACCACAGACTTGAAATTTTGGGCTTAGGCAATTTAGAACTACCTCGCCTTCGGTCTGACCTAAGTGTAGTACATAAAATTATCCACTACAATGTCCTACCTGCCCATGACTACTTCAGCTTCAACCACAACAACACATGAGCAAACAATAGAAACAAACTCAAGGTAAACTGCTTCAAACTCGACTGCAGAAAATACAACTTCAGCAACAGAGCAGTCAATACCTAGAATGCACTACCTGACACCGTAGTATTGTCCCCAAAACATCAACCTTAGACTGTCTATTCCTCACCCCATTCCTAAGAGGTCTGTAAGGGGCCTGCATAAGCGCACCAGTGTGCCTACCGTCCCTGTCCTAATGTTCCTTTTTATTTGTATTCATTACATGTATCCAAAATCATGTTTATACTTGTATATGTTGTCTAACTCATGATTGATGAAATAAATAAATAAACTCCGAGGCAGGTAGATTCCTCAAAGAATAGTTTTATTTGAATATGTCATATTGGCACAGGCTGGTGAAAACTGACTTTGAATATTGCCACTGTTTTCACCTAATTAAAAGTAAAAGTTTTTCCCCTTCCCCAAACAGTCAGTCACATGGTCCAACCAAGGTGTTGTCCAGTTGCCTGGTAATGTCACTCCTTCTCTCTCTGATCGGCTATGGAAATGACCTTGGTTCCCAGGGGAAAGTATTTTGTTTTGAGGACAAAACCCCAGCTATCTCTATCCCCGCCTCCCTCTCCCTCAGCTTCAGTGTGGCAAAACTGAAGTCTCAAAATTGCCACAGTCAGCTTCAGGGTTGACAAGAAGGTGGGTGGGTGCCTTTGAACTGTTTATTTATTTATTTATTTATTTGACTTATCAGTCACCCCCTCTCCGCAAAGGGACTCGGGGCGACATACAATCAGAACAAATATACAGATGTGGCATGGAGGAGGTGACATCAGTGTTTAACAAATAAGATTCAAATAAAAAGCCACTAGGTTAAAATAAATAGCAATAAATTAAAACAGTTAAAATAATTTAAAACCCCAAAATTTACATTTACAATAATTAAAATTGAAAGGGAGGTTAGAAAGTTCTAGTTAAGCCAGGCCGGCTAGTTGGAACAGGTGGGTCTTGAGTTTCGTGCGGAAGGAGCGGAGATCGGTCGTTATCCTGATGTCTGCGGGGAGGTCATTCCAGAGGGCTGGGCCCATCACAGAGAAGGCCCTACTCCTGGGTGCCACCCTCTGACACTGCCTGGTGGACGGCACCCGGAGGAGTCCCTCTCTGTGAGAGCGAATTGGTCGCAGGGATGTATGGGGCAGAATGCGATCCCGCAAATAGCTAGGTCCTGTGCCATGGAGCACTTTAAAGATGGTAACTAACACCTTGAAGCGCACCCGGTAGACCACAGGGAGCCAGTGCGGCTCGCGCAGGAGAGGTGTTATATGGGAGAACCTCGTTCTCCCCATGATTGCCCGCGCGGCCGCATTCTGGACCAGTTGCAGTCTCCGGGTGCATCTCAAGGGGAGCCCCATGTAGAGAGCATTACAGTAGTCCAGGCGGGACATTACCAGCGCGTGAGTGACTGTGCGGAGGGCATCCCGGTCCAATAGGGGGCGCAATTGGTGCACCAGGCGAACCTGGTGGAACGCCCCCCTCGCCACGGCTGCCACATGGTCATCCATAGACAGCCGGGCGTCTAGGAGGACGCCCAAATTGTGCGCCCGCTCTACGGGGGCCAGTTGCTCGCCCCCAATGGCCAGCGATGGAATACACTGGTTGAACCGGGGGGCCGGTAGCCACAGCCACTCCGTCTTGGAGGGGTTGAGTCTGAGTCTGTTGTCTCCCATCCAGACCCGAACGGCTTCCAAACACCGGGACATCACTTCGACGGCTGTAATGCTGGAGATGACTATTACACACCCCAGGGACTGCAAAAATAACACAGACATACTAGACCAAACTTCAACAAAAATATCACTTGAAGGCAAGATCACCAGACAAAGTCCATCATACTTTGTATGTCACAAGTTGACTCACTTAATAAAACGAGGACTCAGATTATTGGGGGCAAGATGTTGACTCTTTTAACTCCTTAGAGCAGGATGTAAATCATTATGAAGTGGTATATAAGTGCTATTGTTATTTGTGTAATTATCAGATTTCTAGGAGATTTTTCCCCATTGAACTTATGGAGAGGAGTGAATGCAGTGGTGGGATTTGCAATTTTTTTACTAGTGGTTCTATGGGCGTGGCTTTGTGGGCATGGCAGGGGAAGGATACTGCAAAATCCCCATTCCCTCCCCATCCCACTAACCTGCTTTCCAGCTCCATTCTCCTGTTCAGGGCAAGAAAAGAAGATCAGCTGTGAGGCAAAAGGGGCGGGGCCAGCCTATTTGCTGGTTCTCCAAACTACTCAAAATTTCACTACCAGTTCTCCAGAACCTGTCAGAACTAGCTGAATACAACCTCTGGGAGAATGGACGCATCTCGTATACATGAATGTTTTAGTGATTTGCACCACATTTCCAAGTCTTTTCATTTTCAGGCAAAGAAATTTGATCATGTTTTTGAATTATTTTGCTTCATCCTTGCGGGGAAGATACATGGGTGTTTTTATAAGAAGAAGAAGAAGAAGGGAAAACAATTATCTTAACATGCCTTCCCTACTCATATTTTGTCTTGCTGAGGTACCACAAGTGGCCTCTACTGTCAACTTACAGCTCAATGCAAAGTGACAACTGCCACCCAACACTACATAAGATCTGAAATGAAATGTCTGGCGATAAAATTACTTTTAAGGGCCGTTTTAAAAAACCATTATTAGATTTCTGTACTGTGTTCTCCAATGTACTGCTGATGTAAACCCTTTGGCATATGTAAAAAAGCTACACCGGGGCAGACTTACCTGTTGAAGTAGGCTTATGATATCAAAGTTCAAAATCCTGCTGAATGGGTCAATCAAGTTCTACTGTGTTGATTTAAGTGAGAGAGGGGGACGGATAAAGAATATTGCATTTCTCAGAACTTGCAGTCAGCAGGGACAGCAGCGAAGAATTGCAGTTGAAACGTTCTAGTGGAACCTTCAGCTGGAATGGAGGGAAGTGTCAAGAGAGGGTTAAGTTAAGAGGTGGTGGTCAGCCAGGACAGGCTCTGGTGAACTGGTAGCAAAAATTGTGAGTAGTTCAGAGAACCAGGAAATAGGCTGGCCATGCCCCCGCTGCCTCCCAGCTGATCTTCTGTTGCCCTGAACAGGAGAATGGAGCTGGAAAGCAGGTTAATGAGGTGGAGAGGGAATGGGGATTTTGCAGTATCCTTCCCCTGCTACGCCTACAAAGCCACATCACACTCACCAAACCATGCCTACAGAACCAGTAGCAAAAAAATTTTTTGAATCCCACCACTGGTTAAATTTAGAGTCCTTGGCTGCAGGAAGCGACACATGACTGATCTTCTACAGAACCCCTTATCTGACTGTTCCCAAGGGAATGCAATCAGTCTGGTGAGATTCTTGTAACACAGTTGTAATGATGTTTCTGCTTGAGGCTATTCATGAGTGGTTCTGTTAGCTTGTACTCCCTCTTAACGCTTCCCTCCAGTCTAGTTGGACATTCTTCCTTCCTTCCTTCCTTCCTTCCTTCCTTCCTTCCTTCCTTCCTTCCTTCCTTCCTTCCTTCCTTCCTTCCTCCCTCCCTCCCTTAAGGCATTTGTCTACAAACAGATTAACAGAGATGGAAGGGACCTTGTAGGCCCTCTAGTTCAAACCCCCACCCAAGTAGGAGACTCCACGTCATTTCTGACAAATGGCAGTCAAGTCTCTTCTTGAAAACCCCCAGTGATGAAGGTCCCACAACTTCCGAAGGCAACTTCTGTTCCATGGGTGGATTGTTCCCATTGTCTGAAAATTCCTCCTTATTTCTAGGTTGAATCTCTCCTTGGTCAGTTTCCATCCATAGATTCTTGTCTGGCCTTCGGGTGCTTTGGAAAATAGCTTGACCCCCTCCTCTCTGTGGCAGCCCCTCAAATAATGGAACACTGCTATCATGTTTCCCCTGAGCCTTCTCTTCAGGGAAACAGGGGGACCCTAAATTCTAGTCTTACCTTAGGATGGACTTGAACTTTTGTTCTTCGTCCACAGAAGTGGACGAAGAACAAAAGATAAGAAACACTAAAATTCTAGCATGGCAACTGCCAACGTATCAGTTGTAGGCCTAAAAAGTTCATATTTTGGGTCTTCTATTTTGGAGTTGGGTATGCAATAAGGTTAGGTCTTCCTTTATCATTACCTTCATATTCTGCCTTTCTAGAGGGAATTTTAATTTTACATAAGGGAGGTAGAGGTAAGCCTTGTCCAATTTCTCCTTAGTACAGCATTGTAGGACAAAGTGAATGGACAGATGGTGATTGGCCCATTAAGTTACCCAAGAGTTCAGTAAAGACCAACTGAGCATCTACAGAGATTCTCCGTCATCCAGGTCATGGTTGTCCCAAAGGTGCTTTTTTTCAAGAGGCAACTGAACTTTCTGGTTTTTTCCTTGAAGACATTTCGTTTCTCATCCACGAGGCTTCTTCAGTTCTGAATGAATGATGAAGGATGGAAGGGTTTATACTCCTTGCAGACAGAGCTGGTCATTTGCATCCTTTTAGAGAGTCGTTGAGGCCACTTGGAGGTTTATCTGTGTCCTCAGGGTCACCTGAGTGGTGCAAATGGTTCCTGCAGTCTGCTATTTTTCCTCTGGAAATCCACTCCTACATCCCACATCACTCAAAGGATTTTCATCCCAAATTGCATGGCTAAAAGTCTCTACAGATTCTTAGTCATCAAAGTCAAAGTTGTCCCAAAGGTGCTTTTTTTTTCCCAAGAGGCAACTGGACTTTCTTTGTTTTTTCTTTGAAGATGTTTTGCTTCTCATCCAAGAAGCTTCCTCAGCTCTGATTGGATGGTGGGGAATGGAAGGATCCATTTCAACTATCCCAAGAAGGCTCCGCACCCATTTGTACCCCTCAGGTGACCCTGAGGACACAGATAAATCTCCAAATGACCTCAATGACCTGCTAAAAGGATGCAAATGACCAGCCATCTGCAAGGAGTACAAATGTTTCCATTCCCAAACCATCCAGTCAGAGTTGAAGAAGCTTCTTGGTTGGGAAGCAAAACGTCTTCAAAGAAAAACCAGTTGCCTCTTGGAAAGAAAAGCACCTTCAGGATAATGACAAACTGTTTTAACATGGACCACACTGGTTCTTTAACTTGTACTCCAGGGATGATGTCTGTCCATCATGTTTGAAGAGGACCTTGACCTCTAACAGGATGTGGGCTGTCCACAATGTGTCTGCAGGTGGCTGGCAAGGTCTATACAGGCATGAAATGTTCTGCCACATGATGGGTAGACATGTGTGGGCACCATTGTTGCAGTATTTGCCGCTCTGGCTTTGCAGAGCGCTCGTTTCCAGCCAGTCATGCCTTAACCAATAGGCGCGAGCCTTTGGTTGCTGGGCTGTCATTCGTAAGTCGAGGACTTGCAGCCAGTTGTAGGTTGAGGACTTTAGACCGGTCGCAAGTCGAGGACTTTACACTTCTGCCCTCAGATGCCTGGCAGCCTCGGTGGATCAGAGTGCTCCATGTTGAATGATCTTTTGCCAGGGTTTCCCCAGCGGTGGTGTTAATATCCAGGGACTTGAAGGAGGCTTTCAACATGTCTTTCAACTCTTTTCTAGGAGGGCAGCAGAATTAGAATTAACACAGTTGTGGAGGCGGAGGCTTTCGCTCAAAAACATAATGCTCTCCTAGATGAAATGGGGGATGGTACACAAGAGATGAGGGAGGGAGGGGCTGAGGCTCTGCCAGTAGACGGGGGGAGGGGGGGAGGATGCAACATCCAGAAGACTCAGGTCACAAAAGTGATTTGAAACGTTATTGCAATTGTTGTTATAATGTACCTTTACGGAAGTGATACAAAAAAAAAATGATTGAAATATTTTGATGACTTAGTGTTAAACTTAAACTTGCTAATATCTATTCAAATGCTGATGTTTTTCTATTCTTGTCTGTAAAAGTTGCGAGACTTGGGGGGACTGCTCTCCCCCGCACGATGTAGCTGTCAAAAACTTTTATACCCTTTTTAACCCTTTTTCCCTGAAAAAAATTGTAAAAACCAATAAAACTTGTTTAAAAAAAAAAACATGTCTTTCAACTCAACTTCTACCCCGCCGCTGCTTTGAATGTCCCCCTTGGGGGAAAAAAATAAGCAAGGCTTCTAAGTAGCAACAATCCTTAGTTCCATTTGTTGAGAAAAGTACAGTTTCATTAGAAGTCAGGTGCGCTGCAGTGAGGCAAAGGCAGAACTGAGAATCGCGCGTCAAAATAATAATATTCGTCCATCATGTTTGAAGAGGACCTTGATATCTAACAGGTTGTGGGCTGTCCACAATGTGTCCTCAGGTGGCTGGTAAGTCCTATACCAGAGGTGGCTTCCATCCGGTTCGGTCTGGTTTGGCGGAGTAGGTAGTAACTCGGCCAGACACACACCTGAACCAGTTCTATTGGTTTCGGGCGCGTGCCATCTGGTGGCGTCATCTTGGTTTTTGACTCTGTGCATGCGCAGAAGCAATTTTTTTACTTCTGTGCATGCGTGTGTAGTGCGCATCAAGCATGCATCCACATCCCTGAGGGGACCCATAGTAGAAGAAGCCGGAACCCACCCCTGGCCTATACGTGCATGAAATGTTCTGCCACATGTTGGGCAGACATGTGTGGGCACCATTGTTGCAGCATTTGCAGCTCTGGCCTTGTGAAGTGCTCGCTTCTCTTGTGCTGCGGTTGTCCTTCTGTCCTCAGATTTCTGGCAGCCTTGGTGGATCAGCGTGTGCCATGTCGATCGATCGTGTGCCAGGGTTTCTCAGGAGGTGGTGTCAATATCCAGGGACTTGAAGGAAGCTTTCAACATGTTCTCCAACTCAACTTGTACCCCACTGCTGCTTTGAGGTCCCCCTTGGAAAAAAAATAAGCAAGGATTTAGAACTCTCTTTACTTATTTTCAGTTCCCTGGTTTGTCCTCTTCCTTCCCTTAACTTCAGCAGTTCCTGATGAAGAATAAGGTGACTTTCACTGATTATTGTGCGAGCAATGGAACCCGTAATCTGTCATATCATCCGGTCTTCTGCCATTGATCTGAAAGACTTAATGGGAATCTAAAAGCTTTGAAAAACCAGCCATCAATTCTTCCTCGCCCAAACAGAGCCTAATAGCAAATTGCAAAACCAATTAAAGATAATTGACAGCTCTTTCCATTACAATGTTTTGGCATTTCCTTCATGTCAAGGAAGCCGCTACCAAGGCTTCTGATTAGAGCCATGGGATGGAATCGTAGCTTGTGATTGGATGGGGAACACAAGCTGTGGGTGCCATCTAAGGAGGCAACAAAGTAAAGGATGGGACTTTAAAATATCTTTTATTAAAAAAAAAAACAATTGAAGCATTGTGCCTGGATACTTTCTCATCTTTGGATGTGCCCTAGAAAGCGAACTCGGCTATGTGTCTGAATGGTCAACTCCAAACCTCAACTAACAAACGCTCTGTCTTACACATTGGCAACAAAAATCAGAACACAAAATACAAGCTGGGCAGACACGACCTTGTAAATGACCCTCACTCTGCCAAGGACCTTGGAGTACTCATCTCAAATGATCTAAGCGCCAGAGCTCACTGTAACAGCATTGCCAAAAAGGCAGTAAGAGTTGTTAACCTAATTTTGCGAAGCTTCTTCTCAGGCAACATTGTACTGCTAACTACGGCATACAAAACCTTTGCCAGACCAATTCTCGAATACAGCTCGTCCGCCTGGAATCCACACTGTATACAAGGACATTAATATGATTAAGTGAGTCCAAAGGTATTTCATGAGAAGAGTCCTCTACTCCTCTATTCACAAAAGAGTCCCTTATGCCTCCAGGCTTGAAATTTTGCACCTGGACAACCTGGAACTGTTCTGCCTGCGGTCAGACCTAAGCACAATACACAAAATTGTCTGCTACAATGTCCTACCTGTCAATAACTACTTCAGCTTCAACTGCAATAATACGCAGGCAAACAATCGATACAAACTCAAAGTAAACCGCTCCAAACTCAATTGCAGAAAATACGACTTCAGCCACAGAGTGGTCAACGCCTGGAATGCTCTACCTGACTCCGTTGTAACATCCTCTAACCCCCGCAGCTTCAACCTTAAACTGTCTACTGTGGACTTCACCCCATTCCTAAGAAGTCTGTAAAGGGGGCCTGCATAAGCACACCAGAATGCCTAACATCCCTGTCCGACTGTCCCCATTTACTTGTACTCATTTCCTTTGTCCATATCCATGTTCATACTTACACCTGCTATCCTGTACTTGTTTGACAAACTAATAAATTAAAAAAAAATGCTTTCAAAGTTCTCATGCATGGCCTCTGACCCAAAAGGCTATTCCAAAATGTCCCTCGCATTTGAATTAATTAGCTGACCTGGAGACAGAGGCATACCTTGTAATTGTTTCTGCATTTAACAGAATAAGAGAGAGGGCCACCTTGGGGGTCTTTTGGCCCAATGTCCAGCTCAAGCAGGGGACCCTATCTATTCAAAAAAGGCTATCCAACCTGCTCTTTGAAACATCTAACGATGGAGCACCCACAACTTCGGAAGGCAGCCCATTCCACTGATTAACTGTTCTCACTGTTAGGAAATTTCTGCTCTGTTCTAGGTTGCTTCTCTCCTTAATTAGTTTTCATCCATTCCTTCTTCTCCTCCCTTCAGGTGCTTTGGAAAATAGGTTGACCTCTTCTGGAGGCTAAAACATATGAAGAACGGTTGCAGGAACTGGGTATGTCTAGTTTTATGAAAAGAAGGACTAGGGGAGAGATGATAGCAGTGTTCCAATATCTCAGGGGTTGCCACAAAGAAGAGGGAGTCAATCTATTCTCCAGGGCACCTGAGGGCACGACAAGAAGCAATGGGTGGAAACTAATCAAGGAGAGAAGCAACCTAGAACTAAGGAGAAATTTTCTGACAGTTAGAATAATTAATCAGTGGAACAACTTGCCTCCAAAAGTTGTGAATGCTCCAACACTGGAAGTGTTTACAAAGAGATTGGACATTCATTTGTCTGAAGTGGTGTAGTGTTTCCTGGCTAAGGAGGGTGTTGGACTAGAAGACCTCCAAGATCCCTTCCAACTCTGTTATTCTACATTGTACATTCTATTCTGTGTAATAGCTCATTAGATATTGGAAGACTGCTATCGTCACTCCCAGTCTGCTTTGCTAGACTAGCCATGCCCAGTTCCTGCAACCGTTCTTCATATGTTTTAGCCTCCAGTCTCCTGATCATCTTTGTTGCTCTTCTCTGCACTCTTTCTACAGTCTCCACATATTTTGTGTGTTTCATGATGACCAGAATTGGATGCAGTATTTGAAATGTGGTCTTACCAAGCTGTTATGAAGCAGCATTAAGTCTTCCCGTGATTGTGGTGCTTATCCCTTTGTTGATGCAGCCTAAGTACTTGTGGTAGCTGGAGTCCACTACTGGCTCCTATTTAAGTGATGGTCCACTAGGAATCCAAGATCTATCTCACCACGCAGTTGCTGTATTAAGTACACTTTGAATGTTGGCATCAAATCAAACCAGGCCGATCTTTACTATGGTCATAAACCAGCCTAGGAACGTTGGCTTATTTTTACTCACAATGTGGTTGACGTGAGGGATGCAAGTAGTTACAAAATGCAGATTTAGAAGAAGACAAAGTAACCCATCTTGGCTTCTTCCTGCAGGATGCTTTATATCCCCCCAAAGGGAACCTTTTAGGAATCTGAAAGTATCAAGGCAAATAAATATGCTAGGCGCTTGCATTTTTCCTTGTAATGTTCCAGCTTCTAGATTCCTCCTTTTTATTATACTATAAACATAGCTTTTTCAAGGATGAGATGAGAATGGGAGTTTGTGGGCACCAAGGGAAGCCGAAAGGCTACGTTGTTCCTAGGGCTGCTCTGTTGCCCATGTTTGCTAGAAAACAATTTCATCTCTTCTTTAGCAATTCTAACTCTGAACTCTCTACACTTTTTTGATTGACCTCCTCCTCAAGTTCTTCCTTCTCTTCCTCTTCCGAATCTCCTGATTCTTCACAGATGTTTATTTTCTTTCATTCTTTCTTTCCTTCCTTCCTCTCTCTCTTTTTCTCTTTCTTTCTTTCTTTCTCTTCCTCCCACCCATTTTCCTTTCTTTCTTTCTCTCTCTCTCTCACACACACTTTTTCTCTTTCTCTTTCTTTCTTTCTCTTCCTCCCTCCCTCCATCGCTTCTTTCTTTCTTTCTTTCTTTCTTTCTTTCTTTCTTTCTTTCTTTTTTCCTTGTTTCCTCTCCCTCTTTTTCTCTTTCTTTCCTTCTTTCTTTCTTTCTCTTCCTCCCACCCTCTCCTTTCTTTCTTTCTCTCTTTTTTCTTTCCATCTTTCCTTCTTCCCTGCTTTTCCTCCCTCTCCCCTCCTTCCTTCCCTCCCTTTCCCTTCCTTCCTTCCTTTCTTTTTTCAGGCACATTTATTTACACCATATCAGCACATACACATATACCATTTTATTTTTCATTTTCCAAGGGTGCTGATGGTGACTGCAGCTATAACAATTACAAGTGGAACAAGAAGGAGATTAGTTTTGGGTTTATTTCCTTGGGTGGCTTTTTCATTGAAATATTTCATGTGTTACTCTGGCATCTGTGTGACATGGGATAAAAATCATCTAATTTTTTCTACCTTTTTCAAATGTGATTTTCTATATTATGAAAAAAAGGAAGAAAGAAAGAAAGAAAGAAAGATAGATAGATAGAAAGAAAGAAAGAAAGAAAGAAAGGCATGGAGGGTGGGAGGAAAGGAAAGAGAGGAGGGAAGGAGAGAGAAGGGGAGATAGAAAAATAAAAGAAAGAAAGAAGGTGAACAAGGAAGGAAAGGAAAAAGAGAGTGAAAGAAAGAGAGGAAAGATGGAGAAGGAAAAAGAGGGAGGAAAGGAAAGAGAAAGAGAGGGAGGGAGAGAGCGAGAGGAAGAAAAAGAAAGAAAGAAAGAAAGAAAGAAAGAAAGAAAGAAAGAAAGAAGGTGGAGGGAGGAAAGAAGAGAAAGGGAGAAAGGGATGGAAGATGGAGAAGAAGGGAGGAAGAAAGAAAAGGTGGGAGGGATGAAAGGAAGGAAGGAAGGAAAGAAGGAGAAAGGGAGGGAGGAATGGAGGGAGAGAGAGGGAGAGCAAAAGAAAGAAAGAAAGAAAGAAAGAAAGAAAGAAAGAAAGAAAGAAAGAAAGAAAGCCACTTGTAGTCTCACCAGTTCTTGAATGATTATTTTATTCCTAAAAGGAATAAAAGAAGGAACCATTGTTAACATTGTGTGTGACTCTTCTGCATCTCACCCTCCTTCTTTTCTCCCCTTCCTTCTTTTACCATGAGCAGATTTCATTTTACTTTCCATGAATAAATATTCCTTTCTATGCTAATTGCTTTTTAATTATTCTGGTCTTCGCTTTGTTTTTCATTCACATGTTATGCTTTTGTTCTTGGTCTCTGAGTTTCTGACTTCTATGTGTGTTTGGGGCTTACGAACCTACTGCACTCCCTTAAACATCGGATGATAATTCCAGTGGGTGGATTGTTTTGTCTTAAAAATATCAACCGAATGAACAGGTTTTCTTTTGTTCTTTTCTTTTTTAAAAAGGGAGGGCTTTCACCTATTCTCTCTCTCTGTCTCTCTGTCTCTCTGCCTCTCTCTCTCTCTCTCTCTCTCACTGTCTCTCTCTATTTCTCTCTCTCTCACACACACACACACACTTTGTCTCTCACTGTCTCTCTGTCTCTCTTTCACTCACTTACTCTCTCTCTCACGTTGTCTCTCTCTCTCATTCTCTCTCTCTTTCACACTCAGTCTCTGTCTCTCTCTCTGTTTCTCTCTCTCACTGTCTCTCTGTTGTGTGTTTGTGTCTGTCTGTCTGTCTGTCTGCCTCTCTCTCTCTTTGTCTCTCTCTCTGCTCTGTTTTTCTGTCTCTCACTGTCTCTCTCTGTCTCTCTTTCACTCACTTACCCTCTCTCTCTCACGTTGTCTCTCTCTCTCTCTCATTCTCTCTCTCTCTTTCACACTCAGTCTCTGTCTCTCTCTTTCTCTGTTTCTCTCTCTCACTGTGTGTGTGTGTGTCTGTCTGTCTGCCTCTCTCTCTCTCTCTCTTTGTCTCTCTCTCTGCTCTCTGTTTCTCTGTCTCTCACTGTCTATCTCTCTCTAACTCTCTCTCTGTGTGTCTCTGTCCCTGTCTCTCACTGTCTCTCTCTCACTCTCTCTCTGTTTCTCTGTCTCTGTCTCTCTCTGTGTGTGTCACTGTCCCTCTTTCTCTGTCTCTGTCTCTGTCTCTGTCTCTCTCTCTCTCTTAAATTTAATTCATTCCAGGATTAAACACACACACACACACACACACACCACCAAGCAGCAAAAATTCTCAATTAAAAAGACTATTGGGTTAAATGTGTTTCATTTGGCTCCTTCTCTGATAACCTAGCAACATGAAAGTGTGTAGCCAGACAGCTGCGGACAGGCAGATTTGCAGAAAACAAAGGGCAAGCATTGGCAAAAGTTGCGTTTTGATTTGCCAAAATTGTCAAAAAAGAAGCACAAGGCCCTTCAAAAGTCTTTACACTTGGCTTGGTGTTCAGAGCCCGCTTTACGTAGCAACCTGCATGTATAATTTTGCTGCAGCTGGCACGGAAAAGAAAAGAAAAAAAAGAGACAGAAAATTCACTCCCGAGAAGATCTTCGTCTCAGTTCAATGAAGGCAGAAGCTGTAAAAACCAAACTGCCAGAATCTTCCAGCGTTGTGTATGTGAAATATGTTTTTTTAAAGTGTAAAACGTAAAGGTTTCCCTTGCACGTATCTACTAGTCGTTCCTGACTCTAGGGGGTGGTGCTCATCTCCGTTTCAAAGCCGAAGAGCCAGCGCTGTCCGAAGACAGGTAGTAACTCAGCTGGACATACCGGTTCTACCCTGGGTGCCGCCATCTTTATTTTCTGTTCTGCACATGCGCAGAAAAATCTTCATTGAAAAAAATGTACATTTTTCTTCTTTAATGGTATAATAGCCTTCCCCTGCCAAACCCAGAAAGCCACGCCCACCAAGCCACACCACACCTGCCACGCCACACCCACCACACCACACTACACCCACCAAGCCATGCTCATAGAACCACTAGTAAAAAACTTTTGAATTTCACCATTGTTCCAACCTTATTATTCCATGTTCCATTTTGTCCTCCCCCCCACCCCCAAAAAAAAACTCATGCCAAAATTGGACCTTCAGTTAGTTCCACCATACCTCTGCTCAGAACATGGTTGTGTAATGCAGTGGCACAGATGTGGGTGTATCCATGAAAAAAAGGGGGAAGAACACAACTCCAAAGAAAATAAATCGCCAACGACAATTTTCCAAGTCTCCACCTGACGGAAAGAAGAAAATTAAGAGCAGGGTAATGCTCGCCCACCTTAATCCATCATCTTCATCATCCAATCCCTGCAGGGGAGGAGTGAAGGATGTTTCACCTCCTCTCTCCAATTTCCCATTGCCCAGTAACTACCAGGAATTATTTCCTGACTGATGTCAGAAAGGTGTCGGCTTATACATTATAAGCGGAAGCCTGGGTGTGTTTGGACAATAAGTCAATGATTCTTTTTGACATGACTTTCCTAGGTCCAAAGAGGTGATTGTGGGATGATGTTTTTTAATGGGCTATAGATATAAATGACCCGGATTTTATGACAAAGGTCAGGGATATTGATGATTAGTGGAAGGGAGATAATTTGGCTGATGTAGTAGGAGGGGACCGGCAGGATTTATGAATGATCCTTGTTTATCTTTCACTACTCTCCCCCCCCCCTTTCCCCCCTTCCTTCTGCTAAAGGCTAGAGTAAGTCACTTTTCCTTTCTTTGATGAGTGTTGATATTTGCAGTCTATCCAACCTCAGAAGTGATATCATGTTGTCATAGACCTACAAACACTGACGTAACACTGCAACAAGGACAAGTTTTTCCCCGAATGCCGTCACTCTGCTAAAGAACTAATTTCCACAACACTGTCAACTATGTAGTAAGGCTGCATTACTATTCTTATTCTCATCCTTCTTACTACCTATCTCTTTCCACTTATGACTACAACCATGTTGCTTGTATCTTTAAGATTTATGTTTTATTTGTTTCCTAGTATGATTTGATTGCTTATTAGTAACCTATGACTATTACTAAGTATTGTATGTCTGAGTCAACCTTGAGCTGGGCAGGATCAAACTTCAGGCAGTTGGCAGAATTAGCCTGCAATACTACACTCTAAGGGATTCAGTGGCTCAGTGGCTAAGACACTGAGCTTGTCGATCAGAAGGTCAACAGCTCAGAGTTTCGAATCCCTAGGGCCATGTAATGGACTGAATTCCTGTGACTTGTCCCAGCTTCTGCCAACATAGCAGTTTGAAAGCACGTAAAAAATACAAGTAGAAAAGTAGGAACCACCTTTGGTGGGAAGGTAACAGCACTCCGTGCGCCTTCGGTGTTTAGTCATGCCGGCCACATGATCACAGAAATGTCTTCAGACAGCACTTAGAAATGGAGATGAGCACCGCCCACTAGAGTTGGGAACGACTAGCACAGATGTGCAAGTTTGCCTTTGCTGCACTCTAACCATTACACCACCAAGGGCTCTTAGTAATGTTTAGCCTAATGAAGAGAAGACTCAGGAGAGACATGAGAGCAGTCTTCCAATATTTGAAGGGCTGCCACAAGAAAGAGGTCGTCGATGTATTCTCCATAGCACCTGAGGGCAGAGCAAGAAACAATGGATGGAAGATCCTCAGAAGAAAATCCAACCTGGAAATATATGGAGGAATTTCCTGGCAATGAAAATGATTAATCCGTTTGCCTCCCAGAGATCTGGGTACTCCATCACTGGAGGCATTCAAGAAAATTGCACAACCAAATGTCCTGGGTGGTGTGAGATCTCCTACCTTTGTCATGAGGTGGGACTAGAAGAACTCTAAGATTCCTTCCAAGGTCCCTTCCAGCCCTATCGCTATAGCCATAGACTAAATGGAATATATTCCATGCTGTCAGTGTTCCAAATAGCAACCAAAATTAAATCAGAGTCCAAGGCAAAGTATTGCTCAAAGTTCCAATTTATTAAGAGAGCCATGTTGGCACATCTGGCAAAAACCCAAATCTGAAAGCTTCCCAGTTCTCCCCACCCATTTGAAAGTTCAAGATCTTGCCCCCACACCCACAAGTCCATCCCATGGTACAATCTCCCACTGCCGTGCTGGCAGCTTCCACCCATCCAGTTCCGGTCAGGTGCAGAGCTGCAAAGACAAAGGATGACCTTGGCTTTCTAGAAAGAATGTTGTTATAGCTACATATCATCTAACTCCATAGAACCCTACCTCCCATTTTCCCACAATAGAAACTGCATAGTAGAGTAATAGAAAGTGTGGCAGGCCAAAGATCCACAAGAAAAGATGGCTGCAGGTCTGACACATGCCTCATCTACTTATTGGAGTTGAGTCTTTCTTGTTTTGAGTCCTGGTGTCTACATGATCAGGTCCATATTAACAACATGATAGAGCTGACTTTCAACTGCTTTCTTTCTTGTAGGATATATTTCTATCTTTCTATTTTTCTTATCTGCCTGCAACCCATTTTCCCCTCCAATACTAGTAGTAAAAGGACACAAGATTGCTCAGGGTTTTTTTTTGTTTTTGAAAAATAATCCCCTGTGTTAATTTTCTATGGCGATTACATGACTATCAGAATTAAGAGAATATAGCATAACAGAATTGGAAGGGACCTTGGAGGTCTTCTAGTCCAACCCCCTGCTTAGGTAGGAAACCCTACATCACTTCAGATAAATGGTTATCCAATCTCTTCATAAAAAACTTCCAGTGTTGGAGCATTCACAACTTCTGGAGGCAAGTTGTTCTACTGATTAATTGTTCTCACCATCAGGATATTTCTCCTTAGTTCTAGGTTGCTTCTCTTCTTGATTAATTTCCTCCCATTGCTTCTTGTCCTGCCCTCAGGTTCTTTGGATAACAGCTTGACTCCCTCTTCTTTGTGGCAACCCCTGAGATATTGGAACACTGCTATCATGTCTCCCCTAGTCCTTCTTTCTATTAAACTAGACATACCCAGTTCCTGCAACCGTTCTTCATATGTTTTAGTCTCCAGTCCCCTAATCATCTTTGTTGCTCTTCTCTGCACTCTTTCTAGAGTCTCCACATCTTTTCTACATCGTGGTGACCAAAACTGAATGCAGGATTCCAAGTGTGGCCTTACCAAGGCATTATAAAATGTTATTAACCCTTCATGAGATCTATCCCTCTGTTTATGCAGCCTATAACTGTGTTGGCTTTTTTATTTATTTGTCTGTCTGTCTGTCTGTCTGTCTGTCTGTCTGTCTGTCTGTCAGTCTGTCAGTCTGTCTGTCTGTCTGTCTGTCTGTCTGTCTGTCTGTCTGTCTGTCTATCTATCTATCTATCTATCTATCTATCTATCTATCTATCTATCTATCTATCTATCTATCTAATTTATATTGCCCTCTATTCGCCCATGGCAGCTGCAGCACACGGCTGGCTCATATTGACGTAATTGTCCACTAGGACTCCAAGTGAAAGGTCAAGATCGCTGGGCAGGTGCCAAAATGATGAACAGCAGGGCCTTCACAACTCTTCTTTGCTGCCTTATCAATACCCTGCGAGAACTTCACCCAACTTCTTTCTTCTTCGACAGAAAATTTCAAAAAGCAATTGCTCTTTCATCAAGTGAAATGAGAAGTGGTTAATGTGTATGCTTATTTATCGAAGATATGGTAGCTTTGCCGTGGCTTCAGCCCCAACTGCATTCCTCTTCATTTTAAAACAAACTTAGCTTCTAAATATATATATTGGTGCGCGATCCAACTGGTAATGGAGCAGTTGAACAATGTATCGCTGGAGGGTTTCTGACCACATCCTCTTCTACACAGCCGTCGCTTGTAATGTTTATTTAAACATCGGCTCTTGACAAAACACTTAGAATCACTTAGCATCGAGTCCCCGAACAGTTCGAATTAGAAAACCTGGACTGTTTAATTTGATTGTGCTTAAAGGTAGTAAGCAAAATCAGGAGGAGGAATCATGAAACAGATTGGGGGAAATAAGAAATTTCATTCCTCTTCCTCCTCCCCCAATTATGTTAAAATATTCATGACTGGGAGAGACATGGGAACAAGGTCAGCCAACGAATAGGCATAGCAACTAAGCCAATGGGAGCTTAAACAAATCTGAATCTGTGCAGAGAATTGAAACAGAAACCTAAGCAGTCTGCTGCTCTGAGAAGTAAACTAGCAGTCTGCCTGGGCTTATCTGCTGATATGAAATCTAACTGCTTGTGTTTGCCTGTAACTCTCCAGCCTTGTGTTTACTTGGAAGAACCATCTGTTGGTATTGTACATTGATTCATCTATTCTTAGGTATATAAAGAAGTTAATGAATCCTGCTGCATCAGTTGTTTGTGTGTGCTTTCTGGATTTGATTTTTCTGCAACAAACTCTGACAAAATAGGTTTTTTTAAAAAAAAAATCTTCATTTAAGACATTCAATCCAATTGAGTAACAACTTTTGAAAAAAGTACCCATGGTTTCCATATATCAACAAGGCTCATATCTTTTGAAACACATCTAGAAAACTAAGAGCTAGTTTGGTGTAGTGGTTAAGGCATTGGGCTAGAAACTGGGTGACTGGGAGTTCTAGTCCTGCCTTGGGTAGAAGAGTCAGCTGGATGACTTTGGGCCAATCAGCAGGAGACTGTGACTTCTAGTCCCTAAAGGCATGAAAGTCAGTTAGGTAACTTTGGTCCGAACACCTAAAGATGGTGAGTTCTAGTCCTGACTTAGGTACAAAAGCTGGTTGGATAACTATGGGCTAATCACCAGGAGACTGTGAATTCTAGTCCCTCTTTAGGCATGAAAGCCAATTGGATGACTTTGGGACAATCACCAGAAGAGTGTGAGTTCTAGTCCCTCCTTAGGCATGAAAGCCAACTGGGTGACTGGTCCGAAAACCTAGAGATGGTGAGTTCTAGTTCTGCCTTAGGCACAAAAATATCTGGATGACTTTGGGCTAATCATCAGAGGACTGAGAATTCTGGTCTAAGGCAGAAAGCCAGCTGAATGATCTTGGGCCAGTCACTTTCTCTCAGCCCCAGGAAGATGGCAATGGCAAACCACTTCTAAAAAACCTTACCAAGAAAACTGGACGGATTTGCCCAGGTTGTCTCTGAGAGAATCAGACACTATTAAGCGCGTGCGCGCGCGCACACGCACACACACACACACACACACACAGACAAACAAACAAACAAAACAAGAAAACATAATTCTGGAAATTTAGAAAATGAAATGAATAACAATTTTCTTCATGGCCTGAAAAGTTGTCATGGGAAGGCAAGATTTGTGCTCCACCAATACCTCTCCAGGTGTTCAAAACACAACTTAAAGATTTCAAAGAAAAATAGGATTAATTCTAACTTGGACTTGTGTTTCTCCAACTAATAGATGTGGCTACTACCCTTATTCTACTGATTTGCAGATATAGTCTACATCTTGAGTCAAACTAAAAAGAGCTACACCTAGTAATCCTTTTGACAGTAAGGCCATCACAAAATAGATGTGGTGAATTTTTGCATTGTTCAATTACAATTCCAACTTTTGCCCTAAAATCCAGAAGTCAAATAATAGTTCTCACAGACCTCTTATTCTCTGCCAGACATACAATGTAGGCCAGACAGAAAACACAACTAGATGAGCCAATTTCTACTTTATTGAAAAATAAAGTTAATGGAATCTTTCAAGTCTGAACTTACTTCTCTTCCCCCATCCCCTTTTAACTCCAAAATTAGGGAGGGTTCCTTCTGAATCTCTTGTCCCAGTCCTATTCCTGCTGCCAAAGAAATCGCCTTTTATCTGACTGCTTCCTTGGTTGCATCTCACAATCCCTCAATACCGTTCACACATACAGTAACATCCTCTGTTTCCCATTCCGAAAAGAATTCCCATAATAGAAAGTGAAGGTGGAACACACACCCAAATGTGCTTCTTAATTATTCTCTTGATTGATTTTGTTCCAGGCCTTACCATTAAGTAAGCTTCCTTGCGGGACTTATTGACAATATGCAGTGATGCAAATAGATGATAGATAGATAGATAGATAGATAGATAGATAGATAGATAGATAGATAGATAGATAGATAGACAGACAGACAGACAGACAGACAGACAGACAGACAGACAAATAAATAAATAAATAAATAAATAAAGGGAGACTAGTATAGATATAGATATATATAGATATATATATATATCCCAGCAAGGGTATGGCTAGCTGATGAGAGCTAAATAGCTTGAAATAGATCTATACTAGTCTCCCTTTATTTATTTATCAGCACAAATACAACACACACACACACACACACACACACACACACACAGATTGATAGATAGATAGATAGATAGATAGATAGATAGATAGATAGATAGATAGATGAAAGATAGATAGATAGATAGATAGATAGATAGATAGATAGATAGATAGATAGATGATAGAGATTTGCACCCCCCTCTGCCTCCCCCCAAGTTGCACAGGCAGGAATCCAAACATTGATGTTGTTGAAATCTCTCCTCATTCCAAGTCGGCAGCCAGGTCAAGCAGGCAATCTGATCAGTTGAGTGATTTAAATAAATACTCTCTGTAGATTGCCCATTTCTCCCTCCTGACCCAGGGATGCTGCCAAGCATATGAGCCCATTCCCATTTTAAATGTGGTTACAAAGCCTCAGGCCATCAAAGGTCATCAAGATTGAATATTTATGGCCGGTCATAAGATTTTGCTCATGACACAAGAATAGAGATTCCTTCTTACCAGGCTGGGCGAGTGAAATTCTATATTCAGGGGAGGAGGAGAAAGAGAAGAGGAAGAAGGGGAAGGGGAAGGAGAGGAGGGGAAGAAGGGGAGGGGGGAGGGGAAGGAGAAAGAGAAAGAGAAAGAGAAAGAGAAGGAGGAGGAGAAGAAGGGAAGGAAGGGGAAGGGAAGGAGAAGGGGAAGAGGGAGAAGGAGAAAAAGAGGAAGGGGATGGGGAAGGGGAAGAAGGGGAGGAAGAAGGAGAGGAGAAGGAGAAGAGGGAGAATTGAAAATAAAATTCTAACTGGAATTGAACATTCTCTTTCATCCCTGATATAAGGATTGTTCTGGTGAAAAGATGGAGAATGCAATGGACAAAACATCATTTTGAAATGTTCTACCAAATCGTCAGGCATATGTATCAAGTGGACATGTTCTCTAGTTGCCTTCGGAGGTTGAGGGAGGGTCATCACTGGAAGCTTTCAAGAAGATATTTGACTGCCATTCCTCAGCAATGGTGTAGGGCAGTGATGGTAAACCTTTTTTGGCTCGTGTGCCACAAGTGGGGGGAGCGCAGGGGATCGAGTGCGGGTGTGCCGCACCCATAATGCAACGCGCGACCCCCCTAGTGCGCATGCACGCACAACGCGCGACCCCCCCTTTTTACATTTTTTTGCCCTCCCCAGGCTCCAGGGGCTTTATAGGAGCCTGGGGAGGGCGAAAAGAGCCTCCCCCGACCCCCCGGAGGCCCTCCGGAGGCTTCAGGAACTGTCCGGAGGCTTCCCTGAAGCCTTCGGAGCGCTTAAAACCACCCTCCGAGCAAACCGGAAGTGACTTCCGGGTTGCTCGGAGGGTCGTTTTAAGCGCTCCGAAGGCATCAGGGAAGCCTCCGGACAGTTCCTGAAGCCTTCGGAGCGCTTAAAACCACCCTCCGAGCAAACCGGAAGTCACTTCCGGTTTGCTCGGAGGGTGGTTTTAAGCGTTCCGAAGGCTTCAGGGACGGTCCCTGAAGCCTTCGGGGCGGGCGGGGGAGGCTCTTTTCGCCCTCCCCAGGCTCCTATAAAGCCTCTGGAGCCTGGGGAAGGCGAAAAATAGCTTTTAAAAAGGTGAACTCAGCTGGCCAGCGCGCGCATGCGCGCTGGCCAGCTGACAGGGCAGCGCCTCGTGTGCCCTGACAAATGGCTCCGCATGCCACTTGTGGCACACGTGCCATAGGTTCGCCATCACGGGTGTAGGGTCTCCTGTTTCAGTGGAGGGTTGGATTAGATGACCTACAAGGTCCCTTCCAACTCTGTTAATCTAATCTAATCTCTTCTTTGAGGGACTGTCACAAAGAAGAGAGAGTTGACCTATTCTCCAAAGTCCCAGAAGGCAGGACTAGAAGTAACAGGTCGGACGATCATTTAATAGAGATCCAATCTAGAAATTTCCTGACAGTGAAAACAATTCTTCGGGGGAATGTCATGTCTTCAGAAGTTGTGAGTGAGCTATCACTGGAGGTTTTTAAGAAGAGATAATACAATACAATACAATAGTAGAGTTGGAAGGGACCTTGGAGGTCTTCTAGTCCAACCCCCTGCCTAGGCAGGAAACCCTATACCGTTCCAGACAAATGGCTATCCAACATCTTCTTAAAGACTTCCATTGTTGGGGCATTCACAACTTCTGGAGGCAAGCTGTTCCACTGATTAATTGTTCTAACTGTCAGGAAATTTCTCCTTAGTTCTAGGTTGCTTCTGTCCTTGATTAGTTTCCACCCATTGCTTCTTGTTCTACCCTCAGGTCCCTTGGAGAATAGTTTGACTCCCTCTTCTTTATGGCAACGAAGAAGATTGGACAACCATTTGTCCAGAATAGTTTAGGGCCATGATGGAGAACCTTTGGCATGCAAGCCACAGGAGGCAAATGGAGCAATTTCTGAGGGCACATGAGGCATTGCCATAGGTCAGCTGCAGTGTACATGTGCGTGCCTGTCATCTGATTTTCAGCCTTCGAAGGGCCTCCAGAGGGCCGGGGGAAGGCGAAAAATGGGCCTACCAGGTGTCAAGCGTGCCTCCTTCAAAATCCAAGAAAGGAATCCCCCAACTCAAATAATCAAGCAACGAATTAGTGAACACCTAGAAGCAAACAAAGTAATAGCCAAAAGCCAACATGGGTTTCTCCAAGGCACCTGAGGGTAGAACAAGAAGCAACGGGTGAAAACTAATCAAGGAGAGAAGCAACTTAGAACCGAGGAGAAATTTCCTGACAGTTAGAACAATTACTCAGTGGAACAGAAATTGCCTCCAGAAGTTGCAAATGCCCCAACACTGGAAGTCTTTAAGAAGATGTTGGATAGCCATTTGTCTGGAACGGTATAGGGTTTCCTGCCTAGGCAAGGGTTTGGACTAAAAGACCTCCAAGGTCCCTTCCAACTCTACTATTGTATTATTGTATAACTCCATTGGTTTAGAGAAAAAGTACTTTTACTGGATATGAAGTGAAAACAGCAAAAGTAACGCAAGATCTGAGGCTAAATGGCGCAAACTTGTACATATCAAGTTTACCCAAATCCCTCCCCCCCCAATTACCCCGGCCTAAATGTCCAATCTCCAATCCCCAAGGGTGTCATGTGGGGTGCATCTTCAGGGGGCCTCATTCAGCTGGTATGCAGAGGCCGTTGGCCTTGACCAAACCCAAACACGAGCCTTCAAAATGCGCAGAAGATGGTGAGAACGAAACTCCCACTTCGAGATGTCTCCTCCAGCACGATTCCCCTCCCAAATACCGTAAACCCCCTCCCTCCCCATTACTATGGCAGCCGATAGCAAGCAAGAGATATAGAGGCTGACACCGGGCCTAACAGAAGTTTGGAAATGGGCAATTTCCAGCTTCTGGGGGGCCGGGGGAGGCCGTTTTAACCCTCCCCAAGCTTCAGGAGGACAGGAGGGAGTGTTGTGCATGTATGCACGGAGGGGCAGGGCAGCAGGAGGGTCATGCATGCATGCGCAAGGGGGCAGGGCAGGAGGGGGATGTGCGCACATGCATGTGGGGCACGTTGGGAGGCGGAATTGAATTTTGGTTGTGGGGACCTAAGCCAAAAAAGGTTAGCCTTCACTGGTTTAGGCTCTCTTCCTTGAGCAAAGTTTTGGACTAGAAGACCTCCAAGGTTCCTTCCCATTCTGCTTTTTCTGTAATTCTGTGATATCAGTTTTGAATAACGAAGCTGAAGATTGAACTTCTCCCTTTTCGCCTGTTGTAAATCTCCACTCTAAACTTTCAGTTGCTCTTTAAATATTTTACAGTGCAGCCAAGAGGTTGTTTACTCAAAGGAAGACACATAAGTGAGCGATTAAAATGCCGATTAACTGGCTCTATTTGGTTTTAATGTTCTTGTGAAAGACCTTAGAACCAAAAAAATGTTCTAGACACATTAGTTGAACTAAATAATTACAAATAAACTAAACTTAGCGGTGGTTAATTGAGTTTCGATTTGCATAGCTTCCCTTCCTTTGTCATTGCAGTTTGTTTCCAGGCTGAGAAACTTAAGAGGATCAAGTTGGGGAGCTCGATTCCCAGAAGATAAGAAAACGTACTCCCAGAAAAAGTCAGGTTCTACATTTAGGCAAGAAAATCAAAATGCACAGGTACAGTATATGTGATACCTTGCTCAATAGTAGTAACTGTGAGAGGGATCTTGGAGTCCTAGTGGACAACCATTTAAATATGAGCCAGCCGTGTGCAGCAACTGCCAAAAAAGCCAACACAGATCTAGGCTGCATAAACAGAGGGATGGAATGGCAGTTAGAACAATTAATCAGTGGAACAGTTTGCCTCCAGAAGTTGTGAATGCTCCAACACTGGAAGTCTTTAAGAAGATGTTGGATAGCCATTTGTCTGAAACAGTATAGGGTTTCCTGCCTAGGCAGGGGGTTGGACTAGAAGACCTCCAAGTTCCCTTCCAACTCTGTATTGTATTGCATTGCATTGCATTGCATTGCATTGCATTGCATTGCATTGCATTGCATTGCATTGCATTGCATTGCATTGCATTGCATTGTATTGCATTGCATTGTATTGTATTGTATTGTATTGAATCAAGATGACATGAAGTGTTAATAGGGCTTTATAATGCCTTGGTAAGGTCACACTTGTAATCCTACATCCAGTTTTGGTCACCACGATGTAAAAAAGATGTTGAGACTCTAGAAAGAGTGCAGAGAAGAGCAACAAAGATGATTAGGGGACTGGAGGCCAAAACATATGAAGAACGGTTGCAGGAACTGGGTATGTCTAATTCAATGAAAAGAAGGACCAGGGGAGACATAATAGCAGTGTTCCAATATCTCAGGGGTTGCCACAAAGAAGAGGGAGTCAAGCTATTCTCCAAGGCACCTGAGGGTAGGAGAAGAAGCAATGGATGGAAACTAATCAAGGAGAGAAGCAACTTAGAACTGAGGAGAAATTTCCTGAGAGTCAGAACAATCAATCAGTGGAAAAGCTTGCCTCCAGAAGTTGTGAATGAGCCAACACTGGAGGTTTTTAAGAAGATGTTGGATAACCATTTGTCTGAAATGGTATAGGGTTTCCTGCCTAGGCAGCGGATTGGACTAGAAAACCTCCAAGGTCCCTTCCAACTTTATTATTCTAATCTATTCTATTCTAAGATCAGCACTGGGATCTCTCTTTGCACAGTGTCGGTGCAAAGGACAAATACCAGAAATTCTGAATACATTTTTTCCATTACTGCGAGAAGCTTCTGGAATACAAGAGTCCATTAATGGTGCTTGATCCTGCAATTTGTAGGACCCAGTTCATTTCCTTTACTGTGTAGTCAGTGCTTAAAGTACTTAACAGCCAGGAGAATCAAACAAAATCTCTCTCTCTGCTTTTATTAACTCCTCCAGCTCACAGGAAGTTGAGACTTGATAAGGAAGGTCGAGGTAATTGGAATATTCTTCTTGTCACATTTCAAACTGTATAAAAGCATGGCAATTTTCTCTTTAGAGCTTTGTATCGGTGATGAAATAGGTTTAGGGGAGCCCCTGCTTGTCCTTGGGGGCTCATGATTCCTAATCGTTCCTGCAAGAAATCAAGAGTCGGAGCCACTGGAAAGAATTGGTCAAGGAAGAGTGGAGTGGAACATCCTTTTGAAGCTTCTTCACAAGAAGAAAGGCAGGAAGGAAGGGAAGAAAGAAAGAAAAAGAAAGAAAGAAGGAAAGAAAGGAAGAAGGGAGAAAGAAAGAAAGAAAGAAAGAAAGAAAGAAAGAAAGAAAGAAAGAAAGAAAGAAAGAAAGAAAGAAGGGAGGGGTCAACCTTTTCTCCAAAGCGCCTGGAGGGAAGAGAAGAATTGTATCAAGGAGAGAAGCAACCTAGAACTAAGGAGAAATTCCCTAATGGAAGAACAATTAATCAGTGAAACAATATGACTTCAGAAGTTGTAGATAGTCCAACGCTAGAGGTGTCAGTTGTGCTTCCTTTAATAACCAAGAAAGAAAACTCCCAACTCCATTGTTGGTGGAATTAAAGATACTTTTACTGGTCACGAAAAGATAGCAGCGAAAGAAAACAAGATCTGAGCCAAAAAGGCGCAAACACCTACATATCAAACGTTTACCCAGCACCTCCCCCCCATCACCCCAACCCAATGGCCAGTCTTCAACTCCCTAAGGAGTCATGTGAGGTGCATCTTCAGAATCCTCATTCAGTTGGTAAGCAGAGACGGTTGACCTTGACCACGTCCAAACACAAGCCATTAGCATGCACAGAAGATGGTGAGAACCAACCTCCCCTCTGATAACTCCTCCAGTACCATAAGTTTCCCATCCCAAATAGCTCAAGCCCCCTCCCTCCCCGTTTCTATGGCAGCCGATGGCAAGCAAGCGAAGTAGAGGCTGACAGGAGGTTTTCAAGAAGGGATTGAACAACCATTAGTTTGGATAGTATCGGGTTTCCTGTTTGAGCAGAGGATTGAACTAGAAGACTTCCAAAGTCCCTTCCAATTCTGTTATTCTGATAACTTATTTTTTTTCAGCAATCTTTGATGCTCCTCCATCAGGATTAATAAATAGATTAGCCTTCCACACATGTGTTGTGCACAGCTGGAAACTGGATCAGTCAGGCAAGGCTGGAAGGTGATGTGCAAGGAAAACCTTTGTCAAGGCAATTGTGTTGTCTTTTTGTTTCAATGAGAAGAATAGTTGTTCACAATAACAGAATAACAGAATATTGTTGGAAGGGACTTTGGAGGTCTTCTAGTCAAAACTGATGCTCAAGCAGGAAACTTTATACCATTTGCTGGTCATTTGAATCCTTTTAGAGGGTCATTGAGGCACTTGGAGGTTTATCTATGTCCTCAAAGTCACCTCAGTGATGCTCCTGGTTCCTGTAGTCTGCAATTTTTTTCCTCTGGAAATCCATTCCTACTCCCACACCTTTCAAAGGGTCTTCATCCCAAATTGTGTAGCTAAACGTCTATAGAGATCCTTAGTCATCCAGGTCATGGTTGCCCCAAAGGTGCTTTTTTCAGGAGGCAACTGGACTTTCTTTTTTAAAAGTCCAGTTTGCCTCCTGAAAAAGCATCTTTCAGTCTTATACCATGTCAACAAATTGTTGTCCAACCTCTTCTTAAAAGCCTCCAGTGATGGAGCACCTACAACATCTGGAGACAAGTCGTTCCACTGATGAATTGTTCCCATTGTCAGGAAATTTGTCCTTAGTTCTAGGTTGGTTCTCTCCTTGATTTGTTTCCATCCGTTGCGTCTGGTCCTGCCCTCAGGTGATTTGGAGAACAGGTTGATCCCCTCATCTTCATGGCAGCCCCTTAGATTTATTTCTTTATGAAACTTAGATATTGGAGGACTCTTTGCACGCACCTCTTTTCCTGACACCGGGCCTCTTCTTTTTATGACATACACTTAATTATTTCCTTCACCGCTTCTTTTCAACCAAAGAAAATAAACTTTGCTTCCCTGTGTAATAGTAATCCAGCAGTAGTAATCTAGCAATCTGTATCCACAGGTCTCAAGGACAGAGAACAAAAAAAGACTTTTCTTAAGGCTTATTCAGACTGGAAAATGTGGGAGACAAGGAAGCCTCAAAAATTAGTCTCTGTGCAGAGAATTCAAACTTGTGCCAATTTGCACAACAAGCAAAGCTCACAAGCACCAGCCAGAGAAACAGAGAAGCCTTATTTCACAAAGCAAATGAGTTTTCAGAAAATTCCACTGCAAATTTTTGACATGGCGCCTGAGTTCCAGGTTGCTTCTCTCCTGGATTAGTTTCCATCCTTTGTTTTTTGTCCTGCCTTCAGGGGCTTTGGAGACTAAATTGACCCCTTCCTCTTCTTTGTCACAGCCCCTGAGATATGGGAACACTGCTATCATCTCATCCCTAGTCCTTTTCACTAGACTAGACAAACCCAATTCCTGCAACAGTTCTTCATATGTGTTTAGCCTTCGCTCCCTGAATCATCTTTGGTGCTCTTCTCTGCACTCTTTCCAGAGTCTCTTTCACTCTTTCTACAGTCCAACGTGCTATCATTATTTCGAATATGCCAAAAATATGGAGATCCCCACTCTAAAGATTTCAGCAAAGTGGGTTATTCTTGGTCCATTCCTGGCACCAATTTTATTGTGGTTGCTGTTTCTAGATGTTTTTTTTCCTGTTCTCAGAATGTCCAATTCATTGGCCAGGTCCAACATGGATATCCAACATCTTCTTAAAAACTCATGGAGCATTAACAACTTCTAGATGCAAGTTGTTCCATTGATTAATTGTTCTCACTGTTAGGAAATTTCTCATTAGTTCTAGGTTGCTTCTCTCCTTGATTAGTTTCCGCCCATTGCTTCTTGTCCTGCCCTCGGGTGCCTTGGAGAATAGTTGGACTCCCTCTTCTTTGTGGCAACCCCTGAGATATTGGAAGACTGCTATCATGTCACCCCTGGTCCTTTTTTTCATTAAACTAGACATACCCAATTCCTGCAACCGTTCTTCATATGTTTTATCCTCCAGTCCCCTAATCCTCTTTGTTGCTCTTCTCTGCACTCTTTCTAGAGTCTCCACATCTCTTTGATATCACATGTTTTCATCAAAATTGGATGCAATCTTCCAAATGTGGCCTTATAAAGTTGGAAGGGATCCTTAAGGTCCTCTAGTCCAACCCCTTGCTGGGGGGATGGATTTGTCCAGAGACTTAAAACTTTACAAATGAAGGATGTGCACAAGAGCTTTTGGACTCTATGTCAGGGTTCCAAATAACATCCAAAATTAAATCAGAGTCTGAGGCAAAGTATTGCTCAAAGTTTCAATTTATTAAGAGAGCCATGTTGGCACATCTGGGAAAACCTGAATCTGAAAGCTTCCCAGTTTTCCCCACCCAGTTGAAAGTTCATGATCTTGCCCCCACACCCACAAGTCCATCACATGGTCCAATCTTCCACTGCCATGCTGGCAGTTCCACCCATCCAGTTCCGGTCAGGTGCAGACGTGCAGAGTCAAAGGATGACCTTGGCTTTCTAAAAAGAATTTTCTTATGGCTACATAGCATCTAACTCCGTACAATTCTCACTCTCATTTTCCCACAATAGAAAATGCATAGTAGAATAATAGAAAGTGTGGCAGGCCAAAGATCCAAAAGAAAAGATGGCTGCAGGCCGGACACCCTATGGATTTAAACTTTTGTTTTTCAGTGTGCACAACTTTTCCATTTGTTTGTTTGGTGACAGACCATAATGAAATGAGTTGCAACCATGGTTTCCCTCCTCCAGTGAAGAATAGCTGAGGCACTTTTTAAGCAGATAGGCTGCAGAGTTGCAGCATGAAGCGAAGAGATGGTGACAAGGAATAATGATGTGCATTTGAAAATGGATTGGCTGTCAGGAGGGGAGAGAAAAGAAAGGTATAAAATTGGGGGTGGGGGAAAACCCCAGTGAGTTAAACAAGGCAGACACAAATCTTCTTCCAAATTCTAAAGATGAAGGAATGAGCAATTGTGAGATGTAGTAAATATTTAACTTAGCAAAGGGACGGGAAAACATATACACACAACAGAATAAAAGAAGAGGATAACAGAGTTGGAAGGGACCTTTGAGGTCTTCTAGTCCAAAAAGAAGGAAGGAAAGAGACCCTTATTATCTGGTTGTCCAGTCTCTCTGAGAAAACCTCCAGTAATGGAGCAACCACAATTTCTATTCCTCTCTCTCTCTCTCTCTCTCTCTCTCTCTCTCTCTCTCTCTCTCTCTCTCTCTCTCTCTCTCTCTCTCTCTCTCTCTCTCCCTCTCTCCCTCTCTCTCTCTCTCTCATCATTATCTATCTATCTATCTATCTATCTATCTATCTATCTATCTATCTATCTATCTATCTATCTATCTATCATTTACCACTCTCTTTCTCTCTTTATCTTTCTGTCTCTCTCTCTTTCATTATCATCTCTCTTCTGTATCTATGTGTTTATTATCTGTCCATCTGTCCATTCATCTCTCTCTCTCTCTCATCATTATCTATCTATCTATCTATCTATCTATCTATCTATCTATCTATCTATCTATCTATCTATCTATCATCTATCTACCATTTACCACTCTCTCTCTCTTTCTGTCTATCTTTCTGTCTCTCTCTCTTTCATTATCATCTCTCTTCTGTATCTATGTGTTTATTATCTGTCCATCTGTCCATTCCTCCCCCCCCTCTCTCTTATCTCTCTTCTCTATCTATGTACCTATTATCTGTCCATCTCTCCATTCCAGTGATGTGCGGTGAGGTTTATGGCTGGTGAGGCACTGAAACAGTGGTGGGTTTCAAATATTTTTAGACTTGTGGACTTCAACTCCCAGAATTCCACAGCCAGGCATGCTCAGTTCCGATTTAAAGCAACAGCATTGTTTTTCTCTCCCTTCCTCCCCCTCTCTCAAACTCTCTCTGTCTCTCTCTGTCTCTCTCTGTCTCTGTCTCTCTGTCTCTCTCTCTCTCTGCCTCTCTCTCTGTCTCTCTGCCTCTCTCTGTCTCTCTCTGTCTCTCTCTCTCTGTCTCTCTCTCTCTGCCTCTCTCTCTGTCTCTCTGTCTCTCTGTCTCTCTCTGTCTCTCTCTGTCTCTCTGTCTCTCTCTCTCTCTGTCTCTCTGTCTCTCTCTCTCTCTCTCTCTCTCTCTCTCACACACACACACACACACACACACACACACAAGTTGGATTGGACTATCTCTCCTACCCCCTTCTCTCTCTCTCTCTCTCTCACTCACTCTCAAACAAACACACACACACACACAAATTGGATTGGATATCTTTTCCAGTGGCTTGAAAGCAGCTCCTCTGCCACCACCACCCACCATTCCCCTGCTGCCTTCCCCAAACACCTCCACCATTGCAAATGCAGCCTGCTGTCTGGGTGGGAAATGCCTGGAACGCAATAAAGCCCACCCACTCACCTCCTGCTGGCAGGCTGAGGCGAGAGGAGAGGCAGAGAAGCCAGAGGGGAGGGGAGCCGAGCCTTCCAAAAGAAAGAGGCTGGGGGAAAGTGTGTGTGCTACAGCATGGCTCTTTGCCTGGCTTCCGTGGATGACTCTGCTTAATTGTTTAAAAAAACTCTTCAAAAGTGCCCTCTAATATGAGGCACGAGAACTGCGTGCCTCCCCTACGTCAGGAATTTTTAGGCTTTTAACCCTTAACTCTGCTCGAGTGGTCATAAAACGCCTAAAGTCAGAGTAGAGGAGGCACTATGTATTCTGAAGGCGATGGCTCAGTGGCTAAGATGCTGAGCTTGTCAATCAGAAAGGTTGGCAATTTGGCAGTTCGAATCCCTAGTGCTGCGTAATGGAGTGAGCTCCCGTTAGTTGTCCCAGCTTCTGCCAACCTAGCAGTTCGAAAGCAGGTAAAAATGCAAGTAGACAAATAGGAACCACATTTGGTGGGAAGGTAACAGCGTTCTGTCCGCCTTCGGCATTTAGTCATGCCGGCCACATGACTATGGAGACATCTTCGGACAGCGCTGGCTCTTCAGCTTTGAAACGGAGATGAGCACTGCCCCCTAGAGTCGGGAACGACTAACACACATGTGCGAGGGGAACCTTTGCCTTTACCTTATGTACTTTGTCCATGGTTATGCAACCAAAACTGAATTTCAAATCCCCTTTTATCACAATAAGTGTATCTCATGTGGATATTGGTAGAATTCTGAACCATCCTATATTTAAAGTCCCAGAAAACTAGACAAGGTAACAGTGGGAAAGGCAATAAGATTGCAAACTTCATCTTATGAAGTGAAGTGAAATAATCACTGGAGGTTTTTAGAAGAGACTAGACACTTGTCTCAGATGGTATAGGTTCTCCTACTTGATCACGGGGCTGGACTAGAAGACCTCCAAGGTCTCTCCCAGCTCTATTCCATTCCATCCCATTCTGATTTCATTATTCTACTACATTCATTTCTTTATTCTATTCTATTCATTTCTTTATTCTATTCTATTCCCTTTAAAGCAGTATTTGAAAAAAAAATTCATTTAAAATTCACTTAATCCATTTAAAAATGCACTTTAAAAATGCACTTTAAAAATGCACGTAAAATTGCAAACCAGCTAAAATCTTTTAGCAAGGAAATATAAATGATTTAGCCTCCGAAGCACATCTTTAGCTCATAGAACTAATACCTGTCTGAAATATCGGAGGTGTTGGGTAAAATAAAGTGAGGAACTAAGCCATTTTGGTTATTTATTGACTGCTGATCTAGCTTGGAGATGCAGTGGGTCAAATGTTGCTTTCGCCATGCAGCTGTTTCCCTGGGGCCATTTTTAATGGTTTGATTTACTAACTTTCGATCTATCTATTGTTTCCTTTGTTCTAAATCTTTACTCTACAGTCAGCATATTTACTGGGTGCCTGGAATACAGGGGAAGAAATACAACGAAAATGCAGGCCAAATCATCTACCAAAGCTTTCACTTTTGAAAGTTGTATTTGCTGCTCATTTTTCAAATTGTTTTTTTTTTATAGGCTAGGGAAAAGGAAGAAGTGTTTTTCTCTTTGTGTCTTTGTCAATGTGTGTGTGTGTGTGTGTGTGTGTGTAGGTATTGATATTAACACTAAGTAGCCAAATAAATGCTTTATAATCCTTGCCAGTTTAATCTCTCTCTCCCTCTCTCTTTCTCTCTTTCTCTCTCTCTCTCTCTCTCTCTTTGTGTGTGTGTGTGTGTGTGTATCTCCCTCTCTCTTTCTCTCTGCCGCTGTCTCTCATTTTCTATCATATATCATCTATCTAACTTGACAGCATCTATATCTATATATTTCTATCTATCATCAGCTTGATCTCTCTATCTATCAAATCTGTCTGTCTGTTTGTCTGTCTGTTCGTCCGTCCGTCCTTCCATCCATCCATCCATCCATCCATCCATCCATCCATCCATCCATCCATCCGTATCTATCCATCTACCCATCCATCATTTTCTATCTTATATATCATCCATCTATCTTGTTATCTACCTACCTACCTACCTACCTACCTACCTACCTACCTACGCATCTATCCACCTATCCATCATCTATCTTCTATTTTATATCATCCATCTATCATGATATCATCTATCATCTATCTTTCTATCTATCTATCTATCTATCTATCTATCTATCTATCTATCTATCTATCTAGCAAGCTATCATCTATTTATCATCTATCTAGCTATCCTGCAAACTATCCATCAGCTCATTTCTGATGTTGCCAAAAAACAGGTGTATAGACAAATCCAACCATTTGCCAGGAATCCATATTGACTTGAAAATGCACATATCTGCACTTGTGTGCAGAGATACACACGCACAGACAGAGAGAATGAAATTCCCAAATGAAACAGAAATATTGTTGTCATTTCAGTAGCAATCCATTACAAAAGGCAGCTTCACTTGAAAATCGTACATCTTGCAACAAGACCTTTCACATTATTAAATGCCAGCCTCTTCCTATCTCAGGTTGGACAAAAATGCCAAAACCAGCCTAAACATCTGGTGGACTATGCAGCCAACCATTTATTACATTTATATGCCAAATTCCCATCTGTTCATTACAAAAGGCCACCCTATTTCAATAGTGAGATAGTTTGCAGATACATTATGACATCCTAAGTTTTGGGAAGAAACTCAATGAATATGAAAGCCGACAGCAGCTAAACAACTGGCAACCATGACTTTGTGTTGTTGCATATACAATATATTGCTGGTATATTTGTCTGTCTGTCTGTCTGTCTGTCTGTCTGTCTGTCTATCTATCTATCTATCTATCTTTCCATCCATCCATCCATCCATCCATCCATCCATCCATCCTTCCATCCATCCATCCATCCATCCATCAACTCACCCACCCACACACACACACACACCTACCTACCTACCTCATCCATCCATCCATCCATCCATCCATCCATCCATCCATCCATCCATCTATCATCCTATCTATCTATCTATCTATCATCTATCCATCCATCCATCCATCCATCCATCCATCTATCAGATTTATCAGATTTATCAGATTTATTAGATTTATCAGATTTATCAGATTTATTAGATTTATTAGATTTATTAGATTTATTAGATTTATTAGATTTATTAGATTTATTAGATTTATTAGATTTATTAGATTTATTAGATTTATTAGATTTATTAGATTTATTAGATTTATTAGATTTATTAGATTTATTAGATTTATTAGATTTATATTGCCACCTATTTGTACATGGCGACTCAGGGCAGCTTACAAGAATATGAAAACATAACATAAAAAAACAATAAAACTGATAAAACAGAAAGTCATTTATAATAAAATAATAAAATAACCCACCCCCACCCCCTGCCCTGGTGACAACAAATCACTCGAGCCATTTAATGGGCTCCATCCCACTCTGGGTTCCCCAGGCCCACTGGCAGAACCAGGTCTTCAGCGCCTTCAGGAAGAGAATTAGAGTGGGGGCCATTCTAATCTCGGTGGGGGAATGATGTTCCAGAGAGAGGGAGCCACCAATGGAAAAGGTCCTTCTTATGGGTCCCCCCAGGTGTGTCTCCCTAGGGGATGGGAGCCACAACATTCCCTGCCTCCCTGCTCCGTTGGGTCAGATCATCTGGTCCCAAGCCATGAAGGACTTTAAAGGGGACAACCAACACCTTGAATTGGCAACCAATGGACCTCCCGCAGTAGAGGTGATACATGCGCATACTGAGATTTGTACAAAACCACTGCATTTTGCACAAAACCAAGTGGGTTGCTGCACATGAAATGAAATCACTGATTGCGAATGAGTTTGATCTAGTGGCACCTGTTGTGCTCCCCCCCCCTCCAGCAAACAGCAGAGCCGATGGTAGAATTGGACAGTGAGAAGGTTGGGGAGGAGGATGGGCCAGTCCTGGAGTCTGGTAAAGGCTCTGATGAGGGCTCTGTGTCAGAGGCAGAGAAGGGCCAGAGCTGTCCAACAGTTATCAGCTGCCCTCAGAGTCCGAAATCAGTGAGGCAGACAAACAGCTGGAGCCTTTTCCCAGTGTGTGCATGCGCAGAGCTTCCAGGAAAAAGGAAAAATTAAGGAACAGGGATCAACTTGGGAGTAAAAGCACAAGTGGACCCTGAATGGACCCTCCCATAGGAGATAAATAGGAGCAAAAGGGGAGTGGTGTTTGCAGGAGACAATTACCGTATTTTTCGGCATATAAGACGCACTAGAATATAAGACGTACCAAGATTTTGAAGAGGCATTTTTTTAAAAAAAAGATTTTACACTCTGCAAACCTCCCAAAAACTGCCTGTTTTTCATGAAAATGGGCCCATTTTTTGTCAAAAAAGAACATGCATGGCCTTTAAGAGGCTTATAGAGTGCTCCTGGGGGCTGGGGGAGGGCAAAAACGATTTTAAAACGGCCCATTCTTCACTCAATTTTGCCCTCTCCAGCCCCCAGGAGCATTCTGGAAGCCTCCTAAAGGCTATGCACACCCATTTTTGCAAAGGGGGTGGGGTTTCGGAAGGCCAAAAATGCTGCATTCAGTGTATAAGACGCACCCAGATTTTCACCCTCTTTTTGATGGAAAAAGGTGTGTCTTATACTCTGAAAAAAACCGGTACTTTGCTTATTATTATGAAGGTTTGCTTATCTGAGTCCATGCCTCACAGAGACTCCTTGCCAAATGTTGCCTTGTACAGCATTGTGTCTGGAAGTTATCGCCCTGGCAGCTCTCCAAGCCTGATAAGATCTATTGTTGCAATTCAACCTTGAAAGACTGTTTGCCGGGACTTTGCTGGATGTGAATGCTAGGAATTCACATTAGCCAAATAAAAAGGGGTTTTATTTTCATGACAAGGAGTCTGTTTCGTGATTTGGTGAAGCCTAGCTCAGAACAGCACCAGGCTAGAAAGTGGGTGATGGTGTGCTCAACTTCCGCCTTAGGCATTAAAGCCAGCTTTGGGCCAATAACCAGGAGACTGTGAGTTCTAGTTCTGCCTAAGGTAGGAAAGGAAGCTGCATGACTTTGGACCAGCCATCAGGAGAGGGTGAGTTCTAGTCCCATCTTAAGCACAAAAGGTGACTGTTGACTTTATATCTAGCTTGGGCTAGTCACTCTCTCTCAGCCCAAGCCATCTCACAAAGTTTTTGCAGCAGGAGTGGGTTTGAACCGGTTCGGTCGATGCTAATTTTACACCTGGTTCGCTGAAACGGTAGTTTCAAGGACTGGCTGGCCACGCCCACTCCTTCCTTCCCAGGAGTCTCCACATGACCTGTTTTGGATGCCAGGTAAGTGCAGGGCCCACCCACACGGAGGCTCTGGGAGGCTGAAAAACAGGCCTCCCAGAAGTCTGGAAATGGGCCCATTTCCGGGCTCTGGAGGGCCTTTGAATCCCAGGGGAGGCCGTGTTTGCCTTCCTGGAGGCTCGAGAAAAGCCTCCATAAGCTGGAGGGTGAAAAATTGACCTCCTGGAAGTTCCGGAAGTCTGGAAACGGGCCCATTTCCGGCCTCTGGAGGGCCTCGGGAGCCCAGGGGAGGCTGTTTTCGCCATCCTGGAGCCTCGAGGAACGCCTCCGGAGTCTAGGGAGGGTAAAAATGCCCCCTACCATGGTGCAGGAGACCGAGTAGGTCATGTCCACCATGGGCACAACCACCCAGCAACCAGGCAGAGAACCGGTTGCTAAACTTTTCAAATCCCACCCCTGTTTTGTGTGGGAAAATAGGAAGAGGGACGTGCGTTGGGTTAAATTTGCTGCCTTGAATTATTTGAAAAACATATTAAAGGCAGGGATAAAAATATGTTTTTTTGTTTTTTAAATGACTCTAGGCAGTTTATCGCCCTTGACAAATCTTGCTAGGCTGGACAGGATTTTTTTTAGAACTTTAATTTTTTTCATGTTTTGTCTTGATTTGATTTCACTCTGGGTGATATATCTGAGGCAACATCATAGGAAGAACAGAGAAATGACTTGCTGCTAATGCAAAATTGGCCAGACTCGCTGCCCGTTTCATTTCTCGTTTCCTCTTCCCTTTTATGTTTGCACCAACAGGAAGAATGGAAGATAACATCTTAATTAAAAAAGATTTAATTTAATTGCGATATTTTCGGTTATATCTTACCTCATCCCTAGAGCTGAGGAATGGTAGCTATGGCTTAAAAGGCAACATCGAATGGGCCATTAGTTTCTCCCCCCCACTTAAAATCTAATTTAAAGCATTTGAAGGCCTGTAAATACAGCAATTCACATAGGATGCTTCTTCAAAAATATCTCAGTCTAAGCTTTGCTAGAGAAGGTTGAAAGGGAGGGGCAGGAATAATAGTTGAGCAGTGCTTTGAGTTTAGTTTAAAAAAAGAAACATGCTTCGGAGCACATGGGAACTATCATATTTTCCAGAGTATAAGACACACTTTTTTCTGCCAAAAAAGAGGGTGAAAATCTGGGTGCATCTTATACAAAGAATACAGCATTTTTGGCCTCCTGAAACCTCACCCCCTTTTAAAAAAATGGATGTGTAGAGGGTTTGGGAGGGTTTGGGAGGCCTGGGAGTGGGGAAGGCAAAAAAGAGGGGAAAACAGGCCATTGTTTGCTTATGCATGCCCTGCTTTTTGTTTGTTTGTTTGTTTTGTTTGTTTTTTGCAAAAAACGAGGCATGGAGAGGGTTTGGGAGGCCTGCAGAGTGCAAAAACTTTTTTTTTAAAAAAATATATCTCTTCAAAATCTTGGTGCATCTTTTACTCCGGTGCATCTTATACTCCGAAAAATACAGCAATCAATGTCCGTTGGTGTCTTATTAAAGCAGCAACATCTTTGTTTCCAGGATTCAACTGGAACAAACAAAATAACCCAGGCACCACGATGTTTATTAAGCACTAAATAAATGTAATAGTAGGGAGAAAAAATATTTTCCTGATTGAGATGGAGGGTTGAGACTTGAAGTTTTGTCTGCAGTCTACTTTGTGATAGCATATGTCTTTGTTCTTGATGGTTGATCCTAAGATTCAATAGCTTTCCAATACTTCTGTGCCTATCTTTCCCCAGCCACTCTACTTCTACCTGTTGTGGTTAAAGTTTCCATCTACAATTTTAGTTCCACGAAGTTCCATATGTTGGAAGAAATGTCCATCTGGGTTCACTGGATTCATGGAAGTTGCTTGGAAAGAAGGTTTATTGATGATGGACCTCAATCCATAAGGGGGGAAAGGAAAAAGGTGCTGAGTGCCCTGGTTTTATGCCCTTTCTGGGCTTTTGAATTTGAGCTTGTATTCTGATTGGTTGTCAGACTCCCATGAGGCCATGCGGCGGTAACTCTGTAGGTTGTCCTGAGTCCCAAGCTTGGTTGACTCTTGCTGGGTGATGATGTAATGAAAGGGCGTTGGTCAATCCCCCCTATGGCTCTGCCTGAAGGAGGTAGATCTTTGTTATGTAGAATTGACTGGCTCAGGCCTTAATGGCCCATTGACAAAGGTGGGAGGAGATGAGTTTCTGCCTCTCTTTTAGGGGAAATATTCTGCCCTTTTCAATATTTCCTAAAATATTTCATTTTTCTAGGAGAGGGGTGGGTGCTAACTTCCTACACATGTTTTCACTTTTGCTTTTTAACTTTTACTTCTAGAGCTGACAAATTCTTTACATTTTCAGCTACCAGGTTAGGGCCATCAGCAGAGGGCAGGTGATTAATGTTTCTTCCTCCCATTTTAAAACTGCCCACAATTTCTTCCAATCTGCCTCCCCTTGACATATATCGTGAGCATCTGTATTTAAAAGTCATTTGCAGAATATTCATATTCTCAGCCCTATAGATTATCCAAAGCTGCAAAAGAAAACATATGCAAATATTTCTAGTGGATTATTTAGAGAGCAAGTACCCCAATTTGTTATCTCTAATGATTGGTTCGACTGTCCAATCACTGTTATTATTAGGAAGGGCTTTTTTTTTTTTTGCCTTGTGGTTATAATTCAAATGCAAACTGCTTTTCTAAAATGTTAATATTTTATTGAGTGCCCTGCATTCTGGACAAGAGAGAAAAATATTTTCTAACAGATGTATTGAATAATCAAACCATACCGTCTGTCCTGGTTATTTTATTTTTTTTCTATTCGTAAAAGAAAACATGCTTGTTTACTTTTAAAAGTAAAGGTAAACATTTAATCTTTTTCCCCCTAGGGTTTCCTTACTGAGATTCAATCATGTATGTTCTGCTCTAAACCCATTTATTCCTTGAAATGAGACAGAGTTGTAATACTCGAGATACAGTCTGACCATAGCAGAATACAATAAAATAATTACAACCAAAGAATATGTTCTCCATATAATTGAAAATTATAATGCAATTTTAAACTGCATTCATCTTTTTTGCAGTAACATCCCATGCTTGGCTTATATATGGTTAGCATATTAGATATATTATTACATACGACGGAGCTGTTGCGGTGCAGTGGTTAAAATGCAGTATTGCAGGCTAATTCTGCTGACTGCCAGAAGTTCGATTCACACAGGCACAAGGTTGACTCAGCTTTCCATCCTTCCCAGGTCAGTAAAATGAGGACCCAAATTGTTGGGGGCAAGAGGCTGACTCTGTAAATCATTTAGAGAGAGCTGTAGAGCACTGTGAAGTGGTATACAAATCTAAGGGCTATTGCTGTTAAATCCAATTTGCAAGTAACCATTGTTATGTTTCTCAGAATTCATTACTATATCGTATTGGCTTCTTCTAATAGGGCATTTGATATTCCTTTTCTAAGGAAAGACCTCTAAAGGTGCCTGTTATTTTTTATTCTCTTAGTTTCAGCCAATTTCACCAACCTACCAAGATAATTTTGAATTTGGTCATTGTGTTTAAAGAATTTCACTCCCTCACCCAATCTTGTGTCCTTTGGAAAGTTGAGGAGATCTCCTACGATCTCTTCATCCACATTATCAGGTGGAACAACGGCTGATGACCTCTTTCTATCAGTCCACCATAGAAATTGTCCTCACATACGGTTACACTATGGTACACTGGTTTAACAGCTATGGACAGTAAAGCACTACAGAGAGTGATCCATTCGGCACAAGAAACCATTGGTTGCCCTCTAAGTCCACTGGATCACATCGCCAGGTCTCGCTGCTTTAGCAGAATAAGGAAGATACTCAGAGATGATTCACACCCTGGTCAGTGTCTCTTCGCACTTCTGCCATTGGGCGGAAGACATTGAAGCATAGCCAGCCAAGCTAATAGGTTTAAAAATAGTTTCTATCCTTGGGCTGCCAGACTTTTAAACACAACCACAATCACTCCACGCACACATGGAAAGGTATGATTAGTTTTTCTTTTCCTTTCTTTTTTCTTGTCCTAATTATTTGCATAGGGATTATTCTTTATACTATTTGTGTTTTTTGTCATGGATTGCACCAGGGAGGCTAAAACCAATTTCGTTGAATACATCATGTACAATGACATTAAAGGCTATACTATGCTATGGTATGATACACTATACCAGTGGTGGGCAACCTTTTTTTTCAACTGAGCCAAATCTCGCCAAAACCACGATTGAAATTTATTTTGAGAGCCACATTTTTAAAACCGAAAATACATAGGATGGTACACTGTTTTTAGTTTCAATAAGTTTTTATTGAGAATATTCTGCATGCAAGTATCCACATAGGTCGGGAGGATACAAATAACACAACTAATAAAACAAAAACTTTAGAACGATATTATTTATCGATAACGTTAAATTCCGTAAAATTTGCCTTACAATGTAGAGAAAATTACATCCTGACAATGACTGACAAAGTCACAACCACTAATGTGAACATTGGCCTTGCATTTCCTTGGATAGTTTGAGTAAGTCAGGTTTGTATGTTGTTGTTTTTAATTTCATCTCTCTCTCCCACTTTCTTTCTTTTTTTCTTTTTCTTTCTCTCTCTCTCTCTGGCTCTTTGTCTCTCTCTCCCTCCCTCCCTCTCTGTCTCCCTCTGTCATTTTCTCTGGGTGTCTGTCTGTCTCTCTCTCTCTGTATCTCTGTCTCTCTCTCCTCCTTCCCCCATCTCTGTCACTCTGTGTGTGTGTGTCTGTCTGTCTCTCACTCACTCTCTCTCTCTCTGTGTCTGTCTCTGTCTCTCCCTCTGTCTCTCTCCCCTCCCTTCCTCTCTCTCTGTCACTCTGTGTATGTGGGTGTGTCTGTCTCTCACTCATTCACTTAATCACTCTGTGTGTGTGTCTCTCTCTGTCTGTCTATCTTTCTCTCCCTCCTTCCCCCTCTTTGTCTCTCTCTGTCTCTGTGTGTGTGTGTGTGTGTGTCAGTCTCTCTCTGATTCCCTCCCTCACTCCCTCTCTCTGTTCCTCTCTCTGTCTGTCTGTCTCACTCACTCACACACACACACACACACTGTGGTCACCTTGTTGAGTGTTCCAATCACATTTGAAACACTCAACAACTGGCCTGCATTTATGGTATTTTGCAGCATTCTGCAGTCATAGGACCAAAATTGTTGTTGAGTGTTTCAAATGTGATTGGAACACTCAACAAGGTGACCACAGTGTGTGTGTGTGAGAGAGTGAGACAGACAGACAGACAGAGAGAGGAACAGAGAGAGGGAGTGAAAGAGGGAATCAGAGAGAGACTGACAGAGTCTGACAGAATCAGAGAGGTACTTTTAACTACCTGGCAGCGGCGTTTTGCTTTGGGGGGCTCCTCAGAACATCCCAAGACTTCGGAGGGAAGCTTACAGCCCGGAGCAGGAGCAAAGCCCCTTTCCCAACTGGCCCTTCCTCCCTCGGAACGCTTCGGAGGGAAGCTTCTGCAAAAGCCCGGGCGAGTGACAAGTTCCCGCCGTTACGAAGTCTCCGAGGCTGTAATTTTCTGAGCTTTGCACGCACGCCTGTTTTCCACGGCGTAGAGCAGCGGCGAGATTCTGTGCGGCGAGCAATGATTCCGGGGGCCATCCGGGAAGATGAGGAACGCGAGGGGGAACCCTGCCCCCCCACTGATGGCCTCCGGAATCATTGCTCGCCGCTGCTCCACGCCGTGGAAAACAGGCGCGCGTGCACAGCTCAGAAAATTACAGCCTCGGAGACTTCGTAACGGCGGGAACTTGTTGTCACTCGCCCGGGCTTTTGCAGAAGCTTCCCTCCGAAGCCCGAGAGGAGGGAGGGGAGTGGGTGCCTGGCACACAGAAGAGCCGCATTAAAGGATGTAAAGAGCCGCATGTGGCTCGAGAGCCGCGGCTTGCCGACCACTGCACTATACTATACTACTATGCTATTCCATGCTATGCTATGCTATGCTATGCTATTATACTACTATACTACGCTACGCTACGCTACAATACACTACACTACACTACACTACACTATACTATACTGCTATTCTATTCTATTCTATTCTATTCTATTCTATTCTATTCTATTCTATGCTATGCTATGCTATGCTATGCTATGCTATGCTATGCTATGCTATTATACTACTGTACTATGCTATGGTATGCTATACTATACTATACTACTATGCTATTCTATTCTACGCTGTGCTATGCTATGCTATTATACTACTATACTATACTATACTATGCTACGCTACACTACAATACACTACACTACATTACATTACATTACACTATACTACACTACACTACACTACACTACACTATACTATACTATACTATACTATACTGCTATTCTATGCTATGCTATGCTATGCTATTATACTACTGTACTATGCTATGGTATGATACACTATACTATACTACTATGCTATTCCATGCTATGCTATGCTATGCTATTATACTACTATACTACGCTACGCTACAATACACTACATTACACTACACTACACTACACTACACTACACTATACTATACTATACTATACTATACTATACTGCTATTCTATTCTATTCTATTCTATTCTATTCTATTCTATTCTATGCTATGCTATGCTATGCTATTATATTACTGTACTATGCTATGGTATGCTATACTATACTATACTACTATGCTATTCTATTCTACGCTGTGCTATGCTATTATACTACTATACTATACTATACTATACTATACTATACTATACTATACTATACTATACTGCTATTCTATTCTATTCTATGCTATGCTATGCTATGCTATGCTATGCTATGCTATGCTATGCTATTATATTACTGTACAGTATGCTGTATATACTATACTACTATGCTATTCTATTCTACGCTGTGCTATGCTATGCTATTATACTACTATACTATACTATACTATACTGCTATTCTATTCTATTCTATTCTATACTATACTATACTATACTATACTATACTATACTGCTATTCTATTCTATTCTATTCTATTCTATGCTATGCTATGCTATGCTATGCTATTATATTACTGTACTATGCTATGGTATGCTATACTATACTATACTACTATGCTATTCTATTCTACGCTGTGCTATGCTATGCTATTATACTACTATACTATACTATACTATACTATACTATACTATACTATACTGCTATTCTATTCTAATCTATGCTATGCTATGCTATGCTATGCTATGCTATGCTATTATATTACTGTACTATGCTATGGTATGCTATACTATACTACTATGCTATTCTATTCTACGCTGTGCTATGCTATGCTATTATACTACTATACTATACTATACTATACTATACTATACTGCTATTCTATTCTATTCTATTCTATTCTATTCTATTCTATTCTATTCTATTCTATTCTATGCTATGCTATGCTATGCTATGCTATGCTATGCTATGCTATGCTATGCTATTATATTACTGTACTATGCTATGGTATGCTATACTATACTATACTATACTATACTACTATGCTATTCTATTCTACGCTGTGCTATGCTATGCTATTATACTACTATACTATACTATGCTATGCTACGCTACAATACACTACACTACATTACACTACACTACACTACACTACACTACACTACACTATACTATACTATACTATACTGCTTTTCTATGCTATGCTATGCTATGCTATTATACTACTGTACTATGCTATTGTATGATACACTATACTATACTACTATGCTATTCTATTCTATGCTATGCTATGCTATTATACTACTATACTACGCTATGCTATGCTACACTACACTATACTATACTGTACTATACTATACTATACTATACTATACTATATTGCTATTCTATTCTATTCTATGTTATGCTATGCTATGCTATTATACTACTGTACTATGCTATGGTATGCTATACTATACTATACTGCTATGCTATGCTGTCGTGCCATGCCATGCCATGCCATGCCATGCTATTAATAAGCATAGAACTCCAGTATCTGAGGGGCTGACACAGAGAAAAGGGATTGACATATTCTCCAAACGACCTGAGGGCCGGTCAAGAAGCAGTGGGTGGAAGCTCCTTGGAAGAAGATCCAAGCTGGAAATAAGGAGAAATTCCCTGACAGTGAGAGCAATTTATCAGTGGAACACCCAGCCTCTTGAAGTTGTGGGTGCTCCATCGCTGGAAGTTTTTCAAAAGTAAATTGGACAATAATTTGAACAGGATGGTTTGAGGTCTCCTGCCTTGAGGAGGGTTGAACTGGTGGCCCTTCCTGCCTTATGAATCTACCTTCTATGTTCTAGTAAAGAGAAGAAGACCTGGGACCGAATCTTCCGGCCTCCCAGCTGACCTTTCTCCGAGTGATGTGCCTTCTTTGAGCCTGATGTCAATTAAACTCCTTTATTCTCAGGCCATCACACTGACACCATTTTTAAATTTTTCAATATGCTTTACTACATTTCTATCAAAGATTTAAAAAAATTAAAAGAAAAAAAAAGCTAAGTAAAGTAGAAGTGCAAAGCCTGTAGAGGTTCTCCGTCATCCAGGTGACAGCTGTCCCAAAGGTGATTTTTCAGGAGGCAACTGGACTTTCTTGTTGTTTTTTTCTTTTGAAGACTTTTCATTTGTCACCCAAGAAGCTTCTTCAGGATGGATAGTATGGTGGGGAATGGAAGGATTTATATTCCTTGTAGACAGCTGGTCGTTTGCATCCTTTAAGTGGGTCATTGAGGCCACTTGGAGGCTTCTCTGTGTCCTCAGAGTCAGAGTGGTGCTCCTGGTTCCCATCGTCTGCAAATTTTCCTCTAAAAATCTATTCCTACTCCTGCATCATTCAAGGGATGTTCACCCCAAATTTATTTATCCCAATTTCATCCCTTTTAGCTATACAATTTGACCCTCTGACCCGAGGGACACAGATAAACCTCCAAGTGGCCTCAATGACCCTCTAAAAGGATGCCAATGACCAGTTCTCTGCAAGGAATATAAATCCTTCCATTCCCCACTATCCTGTCAGAGCTGAAGAAGCTTCTTGGATGAAAAGCGAAATGTCTTCAAAAGAAAAAAAGACAAGAAAGTCCAGTTGCCTCCAGTAAAAAAAAAAAGCACCTTTGGGACAACCATAACCTGGATGACTGAGAAGCTCTACAGACATTTTTAGCTATACAATTTGGCGTGAACAGCCTTGGAATGGTCTGGGAGTAGGAATGGATTTCCAGAGGAAAAATTGCAGACTACGGGAATAATAATAATAATAATAATAATAATAATAATAATAATAATAATAATAATAATAATAATAATAATAATAATAATAAAAAATTTTATTTCTAGACCGCACCCTTTCCCCGGCAGGACTTGGGGCGGTGTACAGTCATGTTAAAACCATATACAAATACATAGACAGAAGCGTAGACGTAGACGTAGACATAGACGTAAATGGAGGAGGTAAAAAATATACTGTACAGTTCTTAATTAAAATACAAATACAATTAAAATTCCCTTAAAAAATTCCCCAATAAAATGTTTAAAATGTTTGCCAGGAGGTGGAAGATGGAACTATCAATCGGCTAAGCCAGCTAGTCGGAACAGGTGAGTCTTGAGCTTCTGTCGGAAGGAGCGGAGGTCATTTGTAGTTCTAATATCGGGAGGGAGGTCATTCCAGAGGGTTGGGCCCATCACAGAGAAGGCTCTACTCCTAGGCGCCACCCGCTGGCACTGCTTGGCGGATGGCACCTGGAGGAGACCCTCTCTGTGAGAGCGGATAGGTCGCAGAGATGTATGAGGTGAGATGCGGTCCCGCAGGTAACTAGGTCCCATGCCATGGAGCGCTTTGAAGATAGTAACCAACACCTTGAAACCATTTCCATTACTCAGGAGACCCTGGGGACATAGATAAATCTCCAAGTGCTTCAACAATCCACTAAAAGGATGCAAATGACCAGCTGTCTGCAAGGAATATAAATCCTTCCATCCCCCACTATCCTGTCAGAGCTGAAGAAGCTTCTTGGATGAGAAGTGAAACATCTTCAAAGAAAAATCAAGGAAGTCCAGTTTCCTCCCTGAAAAAGCATATTTGGGATGAAGGTGCAAAGAAGAAAGAAAAAAAAAATGAAAAGAAGTGAAGATAGAACAGCTTCCAACTTTATGCCATCTTTTTCTAGAGTTACAGTAGCTTCTGCTGACAGAATTTATCTCCATCATTGGACTTGTTCGTAACTGTGCTTTTAGTAACAGCTTCTTCACAGTGATTTGCAGTTCCTTTAACCATTAGCCTTTCTTGCGATGATAAGCTGCACATAATTATTCTGAGTTTCTGAAAGCCACTAAGCCCTTCCTCAAAATTCCATCCAGCACATACACTAGGTGTTTGATTGTGCTCAGCTTTAATTCCTCTTAAATTCAGAAATGTTAATGTTACCTGGTCACTTCCACGCACATTTCTGCTACTTGCTTCCTTGTCAGCTCTGTCTCAACTTGAACTTTTAAGTAAGAATGATCCTTGAATATTTGTTGAGAAAGATATAGTTTACTAAAGGTCAAGTGTAGCAAAGCCAGAACTGAGGTTCACTCACCAAATCCTCCCATCATTCAATCAGTTTCAAAATGTTTTTGAAACAGAGAATAGAAAATAGAATAGAAATAGAATAGAATGGAATGGAACGGAAGGGAATGGAATGGAAGGGAAGGGAAAGGAAGGGAAGACCCCACTCCCTTCTAACATTGATGATGTGACCTAATCAACTAATGAAACAGCTGCAAGAAAAACCACCAAGCCCAAAAAACAATGACTTCAAAATTCAAACCTGAGCTACAACGTGAAAACAATTAACCCGTGGAACAGCTTGCCTTCAGAAGTTGTAGGTGCTTCATTACTGGAGGTTTTCAACCATCTGTCTGAAATGGTATAATACTTGAGTAGGGACTTGGACTAGAAGACATACGAGGTCCTTTTCAGCTCTATTCTGATTGATTGAAATATTCTCCTCTACCCGCCATCCAGCTTCTAAAGGAGTATGTTGTCTCCAAGAGAATTCACAGATGGACCAAGAGGTTCTTCACAGAATAAGTGGTAGTTAAAAGCTCCACTCACCCCACTTTCATGCTGACTGAAAGAACTGCAATTTGCTTTTGGTCTTCTATTTGGTTATGGAGATTATAGTAAACACCAATCATATTATTGATTTTATTCGTGCCTACATTTCATTTTACCTTAGATGCTCTCTGTTGCAGTGCCAGGTTTTTACATTTAAATTTGCATGCAGCCAGGCATGAATATTTTTAAATGTACAGTGATTTCCATTATATTGCTACTCTTCCTGTATCCTAAACTGTATAATTGCTAAGCTTACGACTGAGACTGTCTTTTATTTATTGCTCCTGCAAACTGGGGGATATGAGCCAGGAAGGAAGATAGGTTGAAGTAGTTATCACCTGAGTTTCTTTCAGTACCCCGAATCAGCAATTTTGTTCTTAAGCGGGGAAAAAGTTCTGTCTTTATGTCTCATAGAAGCCATGGATTTGAGAACACACAGCAGAAGATGGAGAGAAAATATCAATATATCAAAAACAATGATTGCAGTAGCCAGAAGAGCAAGAAAGGGGGGAGGAGGGGGGGAGGAGGAGGAGGAGGAGGAGGAGGAGGAGAAGAAGAAGAAGAAGAAGAAGAAGAAGAAGAAGAAGAAGAAGAAGAAGAAGAAGAAGAAGAAGAAGAAGAAGAAGAAGAAGAAGAAGAAGAAGAAGAAAAAGACAGATCCCTATGTGTGGAAGAAGAATTTAATGCTATCTATTTATATCAATATATCAAAAAACAATGATTGCAGTAGGCAGAAGAGCAAGAAAGGGGGGAGGGGGAGGAGGGGGGAGGAGGAGGAGGAGGAGGAGGAGGAGGAGGAGGAGGAGGAGGAGAAGAAGAAGAAGAAGAAGAAGAAGAAGAAGAAGAAGAAGAAGAAGAAGAAGAAGAAGAAGAAGAGGGAGTAGTAGTAGTAGTAGTAGTAGTAGTAGTAGTAGTAGTAGTAGTAGTAGTAGTAGAAAAAGCAGAAGCGGAAGAAGAAACAAGGAATTGAAAATAGCTATAGGTTCTGTTTTCCAGACTATTTTGATTCTACATCGTAGTCTCATCTAAAACAATTCAATTCCGATAATTCATTTTTAATTAATTTATCGGAATGTAAAATTAAAATATTAAAAAATTGGGGGAGGAAAAAGAAAAGAAGAAAATGGAATGGAAAGGAGGAAAATGTCTCTGTAGCGCAGTAGAAAAAGGGAATGGCACCCATAGTAATATATATATATACTAGCCATTTCTGTAACAACAAACCTATCGAACCAGCAAAGCCAAAATCAAAGTTTCATTCCCCCTCCCCCCATCTCTGGTACAAAATCCAGAAGCAGTTTTCAAGTTGAAACAGTATTAGAGGTGTTATTTTCTTCTGTGAATATAAATGGTGATCTATAAAGATTAATAGGAAAAGTATTTCTCAAAAACAAGGGGAAAAGTACAGGTGGTTAAATTGATGACTTTATTAGAAAACAATTCAGCTCCATAGAGGCCTTATCTGAATATCGACATAAATATTGATTCAAATGTTAGGCTTGGAAATGTAGTCACAGGTTTTTTTTAAAAAAACTATATCTATTCCTGTCACTCACTATGGGAATCCCAATGGAAGCATCTGGAACAACAGAGTTGGAAGGAACCTACAGGTCTTGTAATCTAATCCCTTTCTCAGATAGGAAACCTTATACTAGGGCTGGGTTCCTGCCAGTTCTAACCTCTTCTGTAGAAGAGGTTCTACAAAACTACCCTGCTGTTTGGAACCGGTTCCAGCTCCCTCACCCTCACCCGTCTGCACCATGCTTGCCCCGCCCGCTGCTCACTGATTGGCTGGCTCACCAATCGCCCCGCCCGCCTCTAAGAGTCCTATCTAAACCTTAAAGTCTTAAAGCTGTCAAGTTTGAAAAACCCTGGGTTTTTTTTTTCTAAAGGGTTAGGGGTGCAAGGGTCTTGTAACTTGACAGCTTTAAGACTTGCACATTTCAAAGCCAGAGTTCCTGAGCCAACATGACTGGAGGAGGAATTCTGGGAGTTGAAGTCCACAAGTCTTAAAGCTGTCAAGTTTGAACACCCCTGGGCTTTTTTTTCTAAAGGCTAGGGGTGCAAGGGTCTTGTAACTTGACAGCTTTAAGATTTGCACACATCAATGCCAGAGTTCCTGAGCGAACATGACTGGAGGAGGAATTCTGGGAGTTGAAGTCCACAAGTCTTAGAGCTGTCAAGTTTGAACACCCCTGGGCTTTTTTTCCCTAAAGGTTTAGGGGTGCAAGGGTCTTGTAACTTGACAGCTTTAAGACTTGGACACTTCAATGCCAGAGTTTCTGAGCCAACATTTTGGTTGCTAAGCAAGAGCGTTGTTAAGTGAGTTTCACCACATTTTACAAGTTGGCCATGCCCACCCAGTCACGTGACTGCCAAGCCACTCCCACTCAGTCACATGGCTGTCAAGCCACCCTCACCCGGTCACATGGCTGTCAAGCCACTCCCACAAAGCAGGCCACACCTACAGAAGAGGTTCTAAAAATATTTGAAACCCACTACTGCCCTATACCTGTGGCACCCATGCCAGAAGTGGCACGCAAAGCCATCTCTCCGGGCACACCAGTCATTGCCTGTTGCCCTTCTGGGCTCTGGCACGCATGCGGGATCACAGGAAACTGGAAGAGCAGCTCCCTGGTGTGCATGCATGCACTGGAAAGCTGAGCTTCCAGTTTCTAGTGTGCACATACACACCAGCTAACTGTTGTTTGCATGCACATGCATGCCAGAAACTGGAAGACCAGGTGACCGCCGTGCATGTGCAAGCAGGAAGCCAAAAGCTCAGGAATGGCTCTTCCAATTATTGTCGTTCCTGCACATGTGCGCCAGGGAGCTGCTCTTCCAGTTTCCAGTGCTGTACCATGCAAGCGGACGGTCTCATTTCATCACTCGGTGCCAAAAAGTTTTGCCAACACTGCCCTATACCATTCCAGACAAATGGTTGTCCAATATCTTCTTCAGTGTTAGAGCAACTGCAACTTCAGTTGTTCCACTGACTGACTGTTCTAATTGGCAGGAAGATTCTCCTTATTTCTTGGTTGCTTCCTTCCTTGGTTAGTTTCCATCTGTTGCTTCTTGTCCTGCCTTCTGGTGCTTTGGGAAATAGTTTGACCCCCTCTACTTTGTGGCAGCTGCTCAGATATTGGAAGACTGCTCTCATGTCTCCCCTAGTCCTTCTTTTCATTAAACTAGACATACCCAATTCTTGCATATATTTTACCCTTCAATCCTTTAATTTAGTTTTGTTGCTCTTCTCTGCACTCTTTCCAGAGTTTCAACATCTTTTAAAATCCTTGATGAGGGGCTACCTAGTAAGCATCTGAAGCAGTGGTGAAATTTAATTATTTATACTACCGTTCTGTGGGCATGGCTTGGTGGGCATGGTGTGGCTTGGTGGGCGTGGCAGAGGAAGGATACTGTAAAATCCCCATTCCCTCCTCACTCCAGGGGAAGGATACTGTAAAATCTCCATTCCTTCTCCACTCCAGGGGAAGGATACTGTAAAATCCCTATTCCCTCCGCTCTCCAGGGGAAGGATACTGTAAAATCTCCATTCCCTCCCCACTCCAGTGAAAGGATACTGAAAAATCCCCATTCCCTCCACACTCCAGGGAAAGGATATTGTAAAATCTCCATTCCCACCCCACTCCAGGGGAAGGATACTGTAAAATCTCCATTCCTTCTCCACTCCAGGGGAAGGATACTGTAAAATCCCTATTCCCTCCGCTCTCCAGGGGAAGGATACTGTAAAATCTCCATTCCCTCCCCACTCCAGTGAAAGGATACTGAAAAATCCCCATTCCCTCCACACTCCAGGGAAAGGATATTGTAAAATCTCCATTCCCACCCCACTCCAGGGGAAGAATACTGTAAAATCTCCATTCCTTCTCCACTCCAGGGGAAGGATACTGTAAAATCCCTATTCCCTCCGCTCTCCAGGGGAAGGATACTGTAAAATCTCCATTCCCTCCCCACTCCAGTGAAAGGATACTGAAAAATCCCCATTCCCTCCACACTCCAGGGAAAGGATATTGTAAAATCTCCATTCCCACCCCACTCCAGGGGAAGGATACTGTAAAATCTCCATTCCTTCTCCACTCCAGGGGAAGGATACTGTAAAATCCCTATTCCCTCCGCTCTCCAGGGGAAGGATACTGCAAAATCCCCATTCCCACCCCATTCCTCGGGGAAGGATATTTCAGAATTTCCATTCCATCCCTACTCCAGGGGAAGGATAGTGCAAAATCCCCATTCCCTCCCCACTTGTGGGGGAAGGATATTGCAAAATCTCCATTCCCTCCCGACTCTGGAGCCAGCCAGAGGTGGCATTGGCCGGTTCCCTGAACTACTCAAAATTTCCACTACTGCTTCCCCAGAATCTGCTGGATTTCACCCCTGATCTGAAGGTCTATGAAAGAAGAGATTTAGAGAAGTACATTAACTTAGAATTCTGATCCTGGACAACATCGTACTCTTTGCTTGGAAATGCACAATGACCCAGTTGTGAGTCTTGCTGTCCGTTGCCCAACTCACAATCAATTAAAAGACCTCTTGGAAATGTATGCGAGTGGGCAAGCAATTTGTCATCTGCATTGTCCAGCCACAAAGGAGCAAGGAGAGGAAACAGGACGGATTGTTATTGTGTGAACTAATGGGCCACATTAAAGCCACTTCAAAGCTGGAGTCCCGTTGGCTTTGAAATCTCTCTCTCCCCACCTCAGATCAAGGCTCTAGCTTTCATCTCGTCCTCTTCTCTGCCCTGTCGACGGTCTCATTACGAGGTTTAAATATGAGGCCTTTCAAAGGAAACTTTAATTGAAGGTAAATTCCCAGCAGTCAAATCCAAGACTTGCCTTTGATAAAAAATAAAACAGAACAACAGTCGAAGTTGAGAGAGAACAGAGATGTCCTGATTAGCAATGAAAAGAACTTGACTGGGGACAAAGCATCTGTGCCTGCCTTCAAAAGGGCCCTTCCCTTCCCGTTCGTCAGACTGTCTTTAGATACCGTTCAACTCTGCACCTCAGATGTGTGAGAAACATTTCAGGAATATTGTTTTGGCTGACATGAGTCAGCCGCGGAAAGAGTACAGGCCCGTCATTCCTCGTGGCTGTGAACGGTTAAGGGGAATAGTGAGCTGATTAAAAGGAATAAATAAAATTTGATAGGCATTTTCACCGTCATAGTTATCCCCCCCCTCTTTTTAAAATGGCTTTGGATGTTAAAAGAAGTTTCGATAGAAGCCAAATAATCTCAGGGGCTGCCACAAAGAAGAGGGAGTCAAGCTATTCTCCAAAGCACCCGAAGGCAGGAGAAGAAGCAATGGGTGGAAACTTATCAAGAAGAGATCTAACCTAGAACTAAGGAGAAATTTCCTGACAGTGAGAACAATTAACCAGTGGGACAGCTTTCCTCCAGAAGTTGAAGGTGCTCCAACATTAGAAGTGTTTAAGAAGAGATTGGATAAATATTTGTCTGAAGATGTGTAGGGTTTCCTGCCTAAGCAGGAGGTTGGACTAGAAGACCTCCAAGGTCCCTTCCAACTCTGTTATTCTGCATTGTACATTTTATTCTTTGTGGTAGCTCAAAGTGCTTCTGAGTGCTTCATCACTGGAAGTTTTCAAGACTCTGGTATTATTATGTTCTATTGTTTGTGTTTGTGTTTTGTTGAGTTCTAGTATGACATGGTCACTCTCACCCAAAGTTCCTGCACTTTCAACTCCTTCTATCACTTCTCTGTAAGAATTAAGTTCAGTATGGCTGTCCCTCTAGATTCCTCCTCTACCTTTTGGACCACAAAGCTAGGTTGGTCAGGAATCTTTTTGATTTCTCACTTGGTGCAGAATTAGTCTTTCAATTGATGTCAGGGTAATTGAAGTCCCCCAAAACTATTATAGTGTGCTTGTCTGAGATGCTAGAAGGCCTCCTGCCTTGAGCGGGGGTTGGACTAGAAGACCTCCAAGTCCCTCCTAACTCTGGAGTTTATTCAATTTATTTTAAGCCTATGAGAGTTACCCACCTGGAGATAGGATTGATTTTTTTTTACTGATTGGGTTTACCTGTTGGGTGAATTCATAACTTGGTATAAATTTTTGCCTTTCTGTGTGCTCTCTAAATTGTTGTTGGACAATATCAACTAGAATAACATCCAACAAGTAAATGAACCTCAATGACATAGTTAGTTAGTTAGTTAGTTAGTTAGTTAGTTAGTTAGTTAATTTGTTTCTTTGTTTCAGAACATTTTTAGTTTTGTTAAGTAATGAATGATAATTTACTTTATCAACAACCCACCAGACTTCCAGCCACATGGTTGTTGCAGGATGGTATATTTATTAATATATTTCTTGCACTTATTTTGAGTTCTTAGGCATGAAAGTTGGTTGGGCCAGTCACTAGGAGATATTGAGTTCTAGTCCTATTAATGAAAGCCAGGTAGTGTTCTTGGGCCAGCCACTTTCTATCAGCCCTAGGAAGGAAGCAATGGCAAATCAATTTTTAAAACTCTTGACAAGCAAACTGCAGGATTTATCCAGATAACCTCTGAGAATCGGACATGACTGAATGGAAGAAAAAAATATCTTTCATCCATCCATTCACTCATGATGGTAGAAGGACTCCTACCTTGGATAGGAGATTGGATAAAAGACCTCCAAGGTCCCTTCCAGCACTATGATTTTATGATCTGCCTGCCTGCCTGCCTGCCTGCCTGCCTGCCTGCCTGCCTGCCTGCCTGCCTGCCAAGGTACCTTCCAACCCTGTGATTTTATTATCTTTCTGTCTGTCTGTCCGTCCGTCCATCCATCCATCCATCTGTCCGTCTGTCTATGATGGCAGAAGGACTCCTGTCTTCGGTAGGAGATTGGACTATGTCTGCCTGCCTGCCTGCCTGCCTGCCTGCCTGCCTGCCTGCCTGCCTGCCTGCCTACCTACCTACCTACCTACCTACCTACCTACCTACCTACCTACCTACCTACCTACCTACCTATCTATTCGTCTGTCTGTCTGTCTGTCTGTTTATCTATCTATCTATCTATCTATCTATCTATCTATCTATCTATCTATCTATGTCTACGTCTACGTCTACGTCTACGTCTACGTCAACGTCTACGTCTACGTCTACGTCTGTCTGTCTGTCTGTCTGTCTGTCTATCTATCTATCTATCTATCTATCTATCTATCTATATCTATATCTATATCTATATCTATATCTATATCTATATCTATATCTGTCTGTCTGTCTGTCTGTCCGTCCGTCCGTCCGTCCGTCCGTTCGTCCACCCACCCACCCACCCAACCACCCACCCACCCACCCACCCACCCACCCACCCACCCACCCACCCACCCACCCACCCACCCACCCACCTATCTATCTATCTATCTATCTATCTATCTATCTATCTATCTATCTATCTATCTATCTATCTATCTCCATTTCTCCCTCATGTACCTAAGTTAAGAAATGCCACCTGCTGTAGGCTTGCCTTGAAAGATCTCCTAGTAATTCTCATTATCCTTTACTGTAGCTTTTCTACAATATAGAAATCCTCCCCAAAAAATTCTCCCCCACCCTCTTTCTCTCTCTCCCCACTCTTGTAATTTGCAGATTCCAAATGTATTTTGTGCTCTTTGAAGAAGAAGGAGACTTGAACGTAAGTGACTTTGTAGAAGGACTTGCAATTGGCAGCAGGTTCACAAAATCTTGGTTGTGAAATCTCTCTTTTAAGTAGGTCTTGGATTTTCAGTTCAATTCAAGTTCACCCAGTGCAGAGTTGGCACCTATTAGAGGCAACACAGTACTTCAGGTCAACTAATCTGGATACAATAGAAAGGTAAGATAGTTCAAAAGGACTTGAGAAAATGTATTAAAGAGTGGAGAAAATTAGAAGCAATGTAGCAGAAAATAATAGATACTGGGAGGAGGAACAAGGAAGTACTGGGTGTGTGTCGGTATGCTGCTTATGGTTTATGAACAAAATATACCAAGTTAAAAATATCTAATGATGATAACAGGAAGAAGTAAACCAGTAAAGGGGAATATTTGTAGCTTGGTTGTTTTCTGGAAGACATTTCATTTTCCAAACGAGGTAACATCATCAGTGTTAGTAAGGAGTAGGGTTACATAGAGTATAAACTTTAAAGCAAACCCCACTCCTTACTAGCACTGATGGTGTTACCAGTTTCAAGAAGAGTAAAAGATTAAGATTAAAACCCTGGTATCTCATCATGTATGTCCTGAAACCCGAGAGAGTAAGAGACAAATCTTGATGGACTCTATTGCACAACCTGAGAGTAATGCAAGAAGATCCCTCCTGTAAACCTTAAAATTTCAGAATAGACAACTCAGTGGTGGGTTGCAGGTGGTACGCCCCGGTACAGGCATACCAGAGCCTGCCCAGAGCATTGGGTACCGTTTTGGTATGGTGCTCCGGAGGGCCCACCTGCCAGCCCGAGCTCCTTACCTGTTCTTTAAAGCCTTTGGCACTTCTGCGCAGGCGCATGGCATGTACAGCGCCTGCGATCCTCTCCACTGAGGAGCTGAGACTCGCAGAGGCTTGCAGAAGCATCACTGGAAGCTACGACTCATGCGCACGTGCATCCATGTGGGTGACGCCGGGCCTGTTCAAACCGTACCAGTTGGAACGGGATCCGGAACCCACCACTGAGACAACTGTATGGTAGAGTTGGCCAAACTTAAGATTCAAACTCAAAAGCTGTATGGTGTTCCTATCTGCAGGAACTTAAAGATGTGTCTTTAGAATGACTCGCCTCCAGAAGATGTGGATGCTCCAACACTGGAAGTTTTTAAGAAGAGACTGGACAACATTTTGAATGGTATGAGTTCAGGAAATTGGACTAGAAGACCTCCAAGGTCCCTTCTAGCCTTATTATTCTATGTTCTGTTTTGCCCTCCCCCCAAACCTATGCCAAAAATGGGCCTTCAGTTAGTGCCAACATACCTCTGCTAAGAGCACGGTTCTGTAATGTAGTGGCATAGATGTGGGTGCATCCATGAAAAAGGGAGGAGGAACACAACCCCAAAGAAAATAAATTGCCAACAATAGTTTTCTAAGGCTCCACCTGATGGAAAGAGAAAAAAAATAAGGTCAGGGTAACGCTTGCCCACCTTAATTTATCATCTTCAGATTGGACAGTGATAGATAGATAGATAGATAGATAGATAGATAGATAGATAGATAGATAGATAGATAGATAGATAGAAAGATAGATACTGTAGATAGGTAGGTAGGTAGGTGGGTGGGTGGGTGGGTGGATGGATGGATGGATGGATAGATGATAGATAGATAGATAGATAGATAGATAGATAGATAGATAGATAGATAGATAGATTTGGATGGATGGATGGATGGATGGATGGATAGATGATAGATAGATAGATAGATAGATAGATAGATAGATAGATAGATAGATAGATAGATAGATAGATTGATTTGGATGGATGGATGGATGGATGGATGGATGGATGATAGATGATAGATAGATAGATAGATAAATAGATAGATAGATAGATAGATAGATAGATAGATAGATAGATAGATAGATAGATTTGGATGGATGGATGGATGGATGGATGGATGGATGGATGGATAGATAGATAGATAGATAGATAGATAGATAGATAGATAGATAGATAGATAGATAGATTTGGATGGATGGATGGATGGATGGATGGATGGATGGACGGACAGACAGACAGAGGTCAGAGTTCAGTTGCATAAATTCAAATGCAGAAGCACACATTTACATAAGAATAGATGAATAAATGTACAGTACCAACAGGTGGTTATTCCAAGTAAACACAAGGCAGGAAAGTTACAGCAAACACAAACAGTTTCATTTCAGCAGTCAAGCCCAGACAGACGGCTAGTTTACTTCTCAGAGCAGCAGACTGCTTAAGTTTCTGTTTCAATTCTCTGCCCAGACTCAGATCTGTTTAAGCTCCCATTGGCTGACTTAGTTGCTATGCCTATTCAGTGGCTGACCTTGTTCCCATGTCTCTCCCAGTGATGAATATTTTAACGATGGATAGATAGATAGATAGATAGATAGATAGATAGATAGATAGATAGATAGATAGATAGATAGATGATGGTGGAAGGAAGGAAGGAAGGAAGGATGGATGGATGGATGGATGGATGGATGGATGGATGGATGGATGGATGGATGGATGGATGATAGGGAGGCCATAGTTTTCAGTCCTCTGATGGCCAGTTGGCACCTGAAATATCACATTTGACCCATGAAAGTGACTTTTAAGTATAGACATGGAACTAGTTTCATTTCCAGAGACTTCCACTTCCCACCCTTAAGATCCCTAATCCTGAACAATTTCAACCTCTTCCCTTTTGGTGATGACACCTTATCTCCAAGTAGTTCTCTAAAGTCCTTGGAAAAGTTGGTGGATCAAATGGTTTCACCAATTTTTATGTTCTCTACCTATTTTTTAAGAGCTGAGATAACTACGAGACTTTTCACCCATCTATATGCTCTGGATAGATGGATTCCGATTACACTGTGAAGTGATTATGGATAGCTGACTATTATGCATTTGTAGCAATTGTTGGCCAGAACAAAATGAAAACAAACCCTCTTAGTATCAAGTTTATTAAGATGTGATCCATGTCTTCATTGTGTTATTGGGGAAACGAAGAAAATGATCGTTTGATTGAAACTGCCTCTGGAGAGTGGACTGAAAAACACAGTAAGTTATTTTCTCTCCTTTTCTGATTGGCAAGGATGAAGTTTTGTCTTTCCTGCTGCTATAATGGAAACAAGTCAAAATAGAAAAAGTTCTTTGTCAGCATGGAAAATGTCATATGAGTTTTCATCAACTCCAAACTCCCAAAACAGTTTATTTGTTTGTTTTTATTTAGCATCAAATTCAGCCAAAAAGGAAGAGGAATGATATAGTTGACTATTTTTTTTAACTGGCCTGTGAATTGATAATCTATAATTATACAGTGATTTGAAGTATTAGGGCATGCTGGTGAGAAAATCAAGCTACACGAGAAAATCAAGCTACACAATTTTAAATTGATCGGAGACATTAAGCAATAGAATGATTGCTTTTCCAAGACTCAACAAGATAGGAAATACCTAGTTGGATTATCTCTTCCTAACTTGTAGGGCTTGAGGTGAATGGACAGATCGGATAGGGTAGGGAATGATGGGATAGATGATAGATAATTGATTGATTGATTGATTGATTGATTGATGATAGATGGATGATAGATGATAGAATAGGGGGGAGAGAGAAAGAGATGATAGAGATGGAGGGATAAATGGATGAATTATTGATAACTAGATGGATAAATATATATAGATGGATGGATGGCTAGAGGGATGGATTATTTAGCTAGATAGCTGCAGATAGCTAGCTAGATAGCTAGATAGCTAGATAGCTAGATAGCTAGCTAGCTAGATAGCTAGCTAGCTAGATAGCTAGATAGATAGATAGATAGATAGCTAGCTAGCTAGATAGCTAGATGCTAGATAGATAGATAGATAGATAGATAGATAGATAGATAGATAGATAGATACCAAGCTAGATAGCTAGATAGCTACAGATAGATAGATAGATAGATAGATGATAGATAGATAGATAGATAGATAGATAGATAGATAGATAGATAGATAGATAGATAGATAGATAGATACCAAGCTAGATAGCTAGATAGCTACAGATAGATAGATAGATAGATAGATGATAGATAGATAGATAGATAGATAGATAGATAGATAGATAGATAGATAGATAGATAGATAGATAGTTGATAGGCAGGCAGGCAGGCAGGCAGGCAGGCAGGCATATATAAATAGAGAGTGGGATTGATTTTTGATAGAGATAAATAAATATCTGGACAGATTGCTTGGATGGATGGTTGGATGAATGAATGGATGGATGGTCAGGTAGTTAGATGGGTGGCTAGATAGAGAGATGGATGGATGGATGGATGGATGGATGGATGGATGGATAGATAGATAGATAGATAGATAGATAGATAGATAGATAGATAGATAGATCCTCAATCATTTTGCTGTTTGTTTCATTCTTGAAATCCAAGTTTCTGAAGTGAGTTCACCAAGTAGAGATACATGCCTGCATGAAAGCAGAGATGGCAGGAGATGATTAACAGAAAGATAAAAAATCATTCTGAGTCAGGAATGGCAAAAGAGGATGTCTTTGGAGAAAGGGATGTCTTTCCTTACTGTACAACCCTGGCCCGATCTTAAGGGTTGGGGGGAAAGAATGACTCACTCTTTTGATTGGCACAGGAAGAGAAGGATGCTCAGGGGCTGCTGTTAAGGTCCTAAATGGCAGCCACTGAAAAACATGGTGGGAGAAACAACTGGCTCAAGTCAAAGGAGGCAGTTTGTGTGATGCACAGAGCAAGGAAAAGTTAGTGAACAAAACAAGCTGCAAAGTTGTGAGTTTCATTAAGAAACCCAAAGCAAATTCTCCTCCAGCCCGAATCTTGCACTAGAGTAGACTAGATTAGACTAGACTAGACAAGACAAGACAGGGCAGGGCAGGGCAGGGCAGGGCAGGGCAGAGCTGGACTGGACTGGAATGGACTGGAATGGAATGGAATAGAATAGAATAGAATAGAATAGAATAGAATAGAATAGAATAGAATAACAGAGTTGAAAGGGACCTTGGAGGTCTTCTAGTCCAACTCTCTGCTCAGGCAGAAAAACCTATACCACTTCAGACAAATGATTAGCCAATCTCTTCTTAAAAACTTCCAGTGTTGGAGCATTCACAACTTCTGGAGGCAAGTTGTTCCACTGATTAATTGTTCTCACTGTTAGGAAATTTCTCCTCAGTTCTAAGTTGCTTCTAAGTTGAATATACATAGAGGGGAAAGGAAAAAAAATAAATTAAAAACAAAACAGGGGAAAAAATCATGCTGTTAACTGTTCTGTGGCAGAACAGAACAGTTCTGTTCTGTGTGGTTCTGTTTGGGGAATGGTTAGTTTGTCTTTTGCCCCTTGTTACTTTTTCTTTTCTTTCAACTTGTAGGATCCAGTTCCTGATTTTCCATTTAATACTCCTCCAAGAGGTTGGGGAGCATCCCCTCCCTCCTTTTCCAACCCCCCCTTTCTCTCTTTACCCCTTAGGAATCCCAGCAGAGCATTTGGTAGCTCTTTGGGTGGGTGGAAAATAACGGTGGGTGGAAGGCTCCAGAGAGGGCAGAGGGATTAATGAAATCATTAGTACATTGTTCTCAAATCTTATTTTTCCTCAGGAAAAAAAGAACTATTCAGCAGAAGAAACTCTACAGTTTTTGCAGTTTCTCAACAACTGGTAGTGAACTTTGAGGGAGGGAGAGGGTAGGAGGGAGGGAGGAAGAAAAGGGAGGAAAGAAAGGGAGGGAGGAAAACAGCAGGAAGAGGGAGGGAAGGAGGAAGGCAGGAAAGAAGAGGGAAGGGAGGGAGGGAAGGAAGGAGGAAGGAAGAGCGAAGGAAGGAAGAGGGAAGGAAAGAAGGGAAGGAAGAATGGATGGATAAAAGGAAGGGAGGAAGGAAGAGGGAAGGAAGAGGGAGGGTGGGAGGAAGGAAGGAAGAGCAAAGAAAGGAACGAAGGAGGGAAGGACAGAGGGAATTGAACATTAAAGAGAACAAACTCAAAAACATCTCTTTGCAGTCAGCATCTCTTTCTTTATCCCTCTTATTTTTTAATGAGAAGATATTTCCTCCCCAACTTCTGCATTTTGATTTTTCTTTCCATGGTTTATTGTTTGTATAGTTTCTAAATGAGTTGGTAATTCCTTTAATTGGGGTTTTGTTTACAGTCTGGTTGTTGGTCTAATATTAATCATGATGTTGATCTCTGCTTAGCTGGGTGTTGATTGCGGTTGAAAAGTTGTTTCTCCTTTTTGTTTCCTTATGTGGCTTTTCTCATTTGAATGGGATGTAAACATTGTTTATCTCTGTGAGCCTGTTGATGGCTGATTTGTCAGCCAGGAAGTCTCTAGCATTTTGGAATTGGCTTGGTGCAGACAAATAGTCTGGTCAAGAAGGAGCATAGAATAACAGAGTTGGAAGGGACCTTGGATGTCTTCTAGTCCAACCCCCTGCTTCAGCATGAAACCCTATACCCGGGATGGCGAACCTATGGCACGCATGCCACAGGTGGCACATGGAGCCATTTGTCAGGACACGCAAGGCACACGCTGGTCAACTGAGTTCAGCCTTTTTTAAAGATATTTTTCACCCTCCCCAGGCTCCAGAGGCTCTGTAGGAGCATGGGGAGGGCAAAAAGAGCCCCCCCCCCGAGGCCCTCTGGAGGCTTCAGCAGCTTCCCTGAAGCCTCCGGACTGCAAAATACCAGCCCTATGGTCAAACCGGAAGTTCAGAAACGGACTTCTGATTTGCTCGTAGGGTCAGTTTAAGCCCTCTAGAGGCTTCAAGGACCTTTAGGAGGCTTCCCTAAAGCCTCTGGAGGACTAAAAGCACTTTACGACCAAACTGGAAGTCACTACGACCTCCTGAAGGTCCCTGAAGCCTCCGGAGAGCTTAAACCGACCCTATGAGCAAACCGGAAGTGACTTCTGGTTTGCTCGTAGAGTCCCTTTTAGTCCTCTGGAGGGCCTCCAGGGGGGGCGGGGGAGGCTGTTTTCGCCCTCCCCAGACTCCTATGGAGCCTGGGGAGGGTGAAAAAAGCATGCAAAAATTGTGGGGAGCGCCTCTCATGCACGGATGTCCACTGGGGGGGGGTGAGCATTGCATTATGGATGCAGCATGCCCGTGCACTCCCCCCCTTATGGCATGTGAGCCAAAAAAGGTTCGCCCTCGCTGCCCTATACCACTTCAGACAAATGGTCGTCCAGTCCCTTTTTTGAAAACTTCAAGGGTTGAAGCATTCATAACCTCTGAAGGCAACTTCTGTTCCATTGGTTGATTGCTTTCACCATTAGGAAATTTCTTCTTTCTTCTTGTTTGCTTCTCTCCTTGGTTATTTTTCATCTATTGTTTCTTGTCCTGCCTTCTGGTGCTTTGGAGAATAGTTTGAGTGGAAAGCAACTTCCTGGCCTAAATGGGCCTTGCTAGAATATCGCGGGGAGACAACTAGAAGATTACAAGTGAATTTTCTATTATCATCCATTTCTTCTCCTCTCTGACTTCCTTCTCTGTATCCTCAATGTTTGTCCCAGAGGCATACAAGCCAAATTCTGCAGGTGAAAATAGTGATATCTCGCTATTGAATTTTGCCTCTGGTCTTCTAGAATTTTGACATGCCGTCCTGTTCTTTTCCTGCTCTTACTTCCTTACTTTTGACTTATTCCTTGACCTGCCCTCTGGTTCAGTGTTGGCCTTTGCCCCCAACTGTTGGCTTTATCTCTCAGTTCTGACTCCTGGCTGAAACTATGTTTTCCTAGTTCCTCTCTGCTGCCTGATGCTCAGTCTAGATTCACCCTGGGACTCTTCTCATGTTGTTTTCTGAACCGTGCATTGCTGCGCACCAACCCAGCAGCACAATTTTAGAAAGCTTTTCATGCGCATAGCGGCTGGCTGAAGCACAGTACTTGCTTGACCCAACTTTTTTTTTAAAAAAAATAACATTTTTTATTTTTAAACAAACATAAACAAACAAGACATATAACATAAAAACATCTTCAATTATGTACAGTGTGTCGATTGGTTACAAGGTCCCTATGCATCCTTTCCATAGTCATCAGCTTAAACTTTATCTAAAGTCACATGTCATCAATCAAACATATTTGTATACATTATTATTATAGTACTTCATTTGTTTGATTATCACTATTGTTTCTTCATTTTAAGCAAGGTGTTCTAAATATACATTCATTTATATCATAATAGTTCATTATATCATCTTCAATATATCCAATAATAAAGTTTTTTTATCCTATTTTAAGTCATTCTATTATTTTAGTATTGGTAACATTCTCTAATAATTTCCAATTCCATGGTCCCCCCCCCCATTATTAATATCACCAATCTAATATATATATATATATATATATATATATATATATATATATATATATATATATATATATATATATATATGTGTGTGTGTGTGTGTGTGTGTGTGTGTGTGTGTGTGTGTGTGTGTGTGTGTGTGTGTGTGTGTGTGTATGTATGTATGTATGTATACAATTATTATAATTATTAAACATTCATTGAGTATAGCTATTATTACATTCTTTTTACGTGAAGCATAACTACGGACCACGGACCTCCGCTCCTTCCGCCAGAAGCTCAAAACCCACCCGTTTCATCTAGCCGGCTTGGCCTAATTCCAGCTTTCCCACCTCAGTTTGCATTTTTAAATTTTACTGTTTGGTTTTAAGGTTAAGTTTTTAATTTTTATAAACTTGTACAGGGGTCTATTTAATCCGATTTTAATTATATTTATTATCGATTGTATGGTTTTAATTTGGTACCTGAGTCCCTTCGGGGAGAGGGGGCGGTCTAGAAGTCTAATAAACTAAACTAAACTAAACTAAATTTTAAGTAAATTTATATTATGGCATTTCATTACATAATCCTAAAATCATCTAATAATATTACATCTTTATATTCTATTCTGTATAAAATTCTTTATCTTTTATAAAAAGCTTTTCAACCTCATCTCCATAGTCCCACTTGCAATTTTATATAAAATTTTATATTAGCAATCTAGTATATATAAATGCATTATTTTCATTGTTAATCATTTGTTTGACTATAACTATTATTGCTTTATCGTATGCATAATACTCAAAGTTTAACTAAACTGTCCTGAGGGTAGAACAAGAAGCAATGGGTGGAAACTTACCAAGGAGAGAAGCAACTTAGAACTGAGGAGAAACTTCCTGACAGTAAGAACAATTAATCAGTGGACAGCTTGCCTCCAGAAGTTGTGAATGCCCCAACACTGGAAGTTTTTAAGAAGATGGTGGATAGCCATTTGTCTGAAACGGTATAAGGTTTCCTGCCTAGGCAGGGGGTTGAATTAGAAGATCTCCAATGTCCATTCCAACTCTGCTATTGTATTGTATTAAATTCAACTTGATTTTATTGTAACATTTCATTTGATCATCCTGTATCCTTCCAGTAGTAGTGCAGTCCAATATCTCTTGCCATTTGTAGAATCTGTATTCTAAGTGTTTTTTTAATAAGTCTTATGTGGACTTCTCTTAGCAACTTATTGTTCATTCCATATCTTATAGAGAGTTGAAACCCTCCATCTGTTCCTTCCATCAGCTTGCCTTTGGTTATCACTGGTGCTTCTGCCAAAATTGCTCTCATTGTTTCTGCCAAATTTCTCCTCTTTCTTCATCTATGTTTTGATGTCTGGGATAGAGTTCAAGTTCGTCGATCTCTCCTTTCAGTAATTCACATGTATCATTTCCCTCCACTCTCAGTTTGCTGTCAATATCAACAATTTCCTTATCACTTTGTTCATATTTCTCTGCAGTTTTTTGAACTCTGTCCTCAAATTTCATCATAGTTTTGTAAATATTCTCAACTCTTCTTCATTCTCCATTCTTTCTATTTTTTGTTCTATAATCTCAAATCTCTTATCAATTCTCTCTGTGCTTGTTAGAACTTTTTGAATTTCTAACATAATTATTTGCAATGTTAATTCCTTTTTTTTCTTCATGTTGCACCATTTTTCCAGGTTATAAGCACTTCCACTAAACCATCCAAGGCTTATTGTTAAATTTCAAACAAATTCACTATAATCTTTCAAGTCCAGGCTTTCTCTTTACTCCAGTCCAGCTATTGATAATACTCCAAAAGAGCACATGTATAAACAAATTGTGCTCTTCCCATTTTTCATTTCAGTAAAAAAAAGTCAAGGAATTCGAGATATAAAATATAAATCAAATGTTCATAGGAATTAATGTTTCCAAGCCTCCAGCCTCTAGGTGGCAGTGTTACTTCTTTTTCTCCTGCTTTTAGCTCTTTTTTTCCAAGCTCCAGAGAGAAAAAAATTAAAAGGTAAAATCCACCCGAAAGAGATTCTTGCTCCACAAATACAAAAAATGAGAAAAAATAGAAGAAGAAAGAGACCAGTCCAATTTAAAAAGTAAGAGGCATTTGTAAGAATTCCATCCAAAAAAAGAACACAAAGTTTGGGAAAAAAAGATAACACTCTAATTTTAATACAGGTTTAATCCACCACTTGCTCTCTTCTGTCTTCAATTTTAATTTTGCTCTAAATCTTTTTGGGTGTTCTCTTCTCCTATAGTAAAATTTATCTCACCAATTTTGACACACTCCCTCTCCTGCTCTGCTTCCATTTCAGGGGTCTGTCCCAATCTTGTGCAGCCTCAATGCTGCTTCTCTTGTAGCCGGAGGAAAGAGCTTCTCCTGGATAAATCAGGGGCTTTGCGATGCCCCTGAGATCAGCAGGACATGCCCTTCTCTATCACCGTCTCTTCGGGACAGTTTAGGTCCAAAAGGACCATCCAGCAACAGAGATATCGACAGCAATCCTGGAGCCCCAAGATTGCATGTCGTGTTGTAGTGACGTCAGCCCCACCTCTCCTTCCTTGACCCAACTTTTAATTGGCGGACCTCAATTTAAAATGGCAGTCTAATGTGCAATACATTTGCATTGCAATATTTAGCAGTGGACACAAGAGTTACTCTTTTCATTTTATTGTCAGGCACTGACGTGAGTCAAGAAACTGGGGTAGGGGGCAAGAAAGACAAAAGGGAATTTTATGAGCAGGTATACAATGTCTTTCTCTTCTCTTTGTTATCTACAGTGTTTCAAATCAGTTGGCTTCCATCTTTGTTTACACTACAATTGATATATAATTAGTTGATAACCCAGCATGGCCCGAGTATTTATTTATAGGGGGAAAATGTCCGCACCAAACGTAATTTCTAATGTTAGATTTTTCACCTTACCAGAGGGAGCCCCCTTGTGGAGTACTAAGAAACCGTTACCATGGCAACTCCACTGTGCTGTAGAAGCCATTTTACGGCAGCACAGTAGATGTACTTTTAAGGCACAACAGGCTGTATCTTAACAGAACACAAACTCTGAGGGTTTTTAGGAGTGTCTTACCCCCACAATATTTGTTTCCAGAGAGTAAGTCATCTGTATACTAAGTTTGGTTGAAATTGCTCGAGGTTTTCCAGACTTATGCTGGAACACACACACACACACACACACACACACACACACAGCCATGTATATACTACAGGAGTTACAAACATTCTCCTTTTTTAGTAAACTTCCAGGGTTGGAGTACCTACAACTTCTGGAGGCAAGTCATTCCACTGATTAATAACTGTATTATTCTGTATTTTAATTCATTTTATTCATTTTCTTGACCCGGTTATAGAATTAAATCATGGCCCTGTGTTTGAATGCCACATCTGATCAAGAAATTGGAGTCATTCAGCTCCTCTTCCTTATAAATGCCCATCCACTTATTTGCATAGAAAATGTTTCATTCTTCTGAATACCTCAGCATTTTATTTATAAAACTTTGTTTCTTTCTTCTCCAAATTGCAGTAGGCAAAATGAGGAGTTTCATCATTAAACCCCGCTCCAACTTTCTTGTTAAAGCAGTGACTATTTAAATATGTGCATATATTACCGGAGAAAAAGAGGGGGGGAAGGGTGAAAGAATTTATTGATTTCCCCACAAATTAAGCTGTTTGCTAATTTGCACAGATACAATTGAAACAATAAACTCAATGAGAACAACAAACTGGCTAATTAGCTTAATGATCGTTTAATTTTACATTTGGTAATGGATCTGCCTCTCTCTCTCTTTTTCCCCCCTCTGCTCTGCTTTTCCTCCAGACTAATAAGATGTAAATTATAATCAAATGGTTTTAAAACTTAAAAGTATCATATTGAGGACTTTAACTGCAAAAGGAAAGTATGATGTTACTACTCCTTGGTCTCTGAGGGGGAAATAAAACCAATTGTGGTGATTTTTGTGCACAAGTTTGAGGTAAGGGAATAATCAATGATTGAATCAAATAATTTAAGCCACCCTCAAATTGCTTTTCAGAACGTGTGAGGTAATCTTGCCCCAAACCAGGAGAATATCTGTAAAAACGTTTTGGCGAGGTCTCGCGTGCCATCTTCTGGCTGGGTTTTGGGCTTAAACCTTGGCTGGAGCTGCCATCTTTCTATAAATGTTGGTGGGGGCGGGGGGGAGTTGGAGTACTGGCTCTGTTTCAGTAAGTGGATTGATTGCATGTGTAGCTGTATTATGATTGGTAGATTGGTGTTGATTGGTGCTGGTTGTGTGTCTGTTGTTGTTTTGTGTTGTAACTGCCTGGGTGGTGGGTGTAGCTCATTTGTTTACCATGGCTGGTTTCCAGATGTCTGGTAGGCTGGAGGTATCGTAACGTTTATTCATGTTGTGGGGGTGTTTCTCTATTTTGATAGCTTCCATAATTATTATCTTGTTGAAGTGTTCAGTTTTGGAGATTAAACTGGTTCCTTCAAAATCAATTTCATGTCCTGTAGCTTTTGTGATTTGGCCACAAGGGAAAGAAAAACTGGACAACTTCCTCACACATCTCAACAGCCTACATCCCAAAATACAATTCACCATGGAAATAGAAGCAAACAACCAACCCAATGACTCCCTAGGACACACCATCTACCAGGAAAAAAAAACATCAACTGCTACTTAAATGCATAATCCCATCACCACCCTGCACAGATCAACTCTGTAGCCAAGACCCTCATCTCCAGAACCAAACGCCTAGCCGACAAAGACCACCTGAAAACTGAATTACACAAACTCACAAATGTATTAATCTCCAACGGATTCCAAAGAAAAACAATCACCAACCTAATCCAAAAGGAGACACCCCCAAAAAACCAAGACACAGAACAGGACAATGGCATCGCCCTCCTCCCTTACATCAAAGGCACCACAGATAAAATCAGCAAAATTCTCCACAAGCACAATATCAGGACAGCCTTCACCACTGACCAAAAAATAGTCAACATCTTAAGAAACCCCAAAGACAAAATCCAGCTAGAAAACCAAGGAGTCTACGAAATACCATGCAAAATCTGCCCAGCAATATACATAGGACAAACAAACAGGAGAATAAATGCACACATCACAGAACACAAAAACGCAGTAAGAAAAAAAGAAAAAACTTCTTCCCTTTTCCAGCACCTTAAAGCTACAGGACATGAAATTAATTTTGAAGGAGCATACTGCTTCCTTTTGCCTTTTAGCTCCACCCTAGGAGCCTTCCAAGCAGGAAACCATTTTTTGTTGCATTTTGTATAGATCTATAGTATAGATCTATTTCAAGCTATTAAGCTCTCATCAGCTAGTCTCCCTTTATTTATTTATCATATATAATTTATTTATTATAACAAAAAATGGTTCTATAGGAAGTTAGCACCCACCCCTCTTCTAGAAAAAAATGAAATATTTTAGGAAATATTAAAAGGGCACAATATTTCCCCTAAGAGGGAGGCAGAAACTCATACACCCTTTTGTCAATGGGCCATTAAGGCCTGGGCCAGTCTATTCTACATAACAAAGATCTACCTCCTTCAGGCAGAGCAATAATAGGAATCCCAAAGCCCTTTCATTACATCATCACCCAGCAAGAGTCAACCAAGCCTGGTACTCAGGATAGCCTACAGAGTTTCCCCTGCATGACTCCATGGGAGTCTGACAACCAATCAGAATGCAAGCTCAAATTCAAAAGCCCAGAGATGGTATAAAACCAGGAAACTCTCAGCATCTCTTCCTCCCTCCCCCCCCCCCGGACCTCAAACGATGTGGTCCTGTCCACCATTAAACCATCTTTCCAAGCAACTTCCATGAATCCAGTATCTTTTCCCCCACTTGCAACTGAACCCAGAAGGACATTTCTTTCAACAATATCATCCCTAGTCCTTCTTTTAATTAAACCAAACATTCTCAGTTCTTGCAATGGTTCTTCACATGTTTTAGCCTCCAGTCCCCTAATCATCTTTGTTGCTCTTCTTTGCACTCTTTCCAGAGTCTCAATGTTTTTTTTAAAGTCAGTTTTTTTTTTTAAAAAAAAAGCAAAATTAAAAAAAATAACAATTAAATGGCTGAGGCAGTGGCCCTAAGTCATCCACAGTCCTCAGGGTTGCAGGCCACTCTTTGACCCCTATGCCAAATGGCAGAGCCAGGTGTTAGATCCCACCTATCAAAATTCTTTAACTGATGGGATCCAGAACATACTGTCAAGATTGAACCACTTTGCTTCTTTAAAACCTTAATGCTTTTCAACCTGTTAGTGAACTGGGGAGGAGGGAAGGGGAAAACAGAATGCTGAGAATGTGTGCATGGACTGTGAGACCCTGGCAACCATCAAGATCACCACTGCAGGTGTTGGAGAAAGAGACGGACTGTTCCCATAACAAAAGGCTGTCTCATAATTGGACAATGTGATCACCCAGGGGTGGAGAGAAAGGGAAGCTATTGTTTAACCAAGCAAGCATTTGCGTGGGAAAACCAGAGTTGGTTTTGATTCTTCAGTATCAAAATGGTGTATCAGATTAAGCTTTGCATTTGGGAATTCAAACTCTAGAGAGTTTTCCCCCCCCTTATTTTAGGTATACAACACCCCAATCAAGGAAGTACTAAACAGCAGTCAACTCAAGGAACCACCAAGAATATTCCCAGTAACACGGACAAGGCAAACAATTTGTATATAAACAAAGAGCAAAGGCAACATTTTTCTGGCATTGATGATGTTACTTAATCAGAATGTTTGCAAGAAAACAGCAAAGCTCAGAGAGCACCAAGGTCCCCAGAACTAACATCTTTGTTTATTGCATTTTGAGATTTATTTTCTAGCTTCTTTGTCTGGTCTACAGCCCTGGAGTTTTCCTAATTATCTGCAATCCAAGTCCTAATCAAGCCTACTCAGCTTAGCTTCCTTTTGAAATTAGCTAAGATCACACAGTTGATGCAATATGAACAAAAATGTCCAAAAGGTTTTTTTTTTTAAAGAGTCAACTGGACGTTTCGGTTATATTGGAAGACATTTCATTTCTCATCCAAGAAGCTCCTTCAGCTCTGACTGGATGGTGGGGACTGGAAGGATTTGTACTCCTTGCAAACAGCCGGTCATTTGCATCCTTTTAGAGAGTCATTGAGGCCACTTGGAAGTTTCTCTGTGTCCTCAGGGTCATTGTTCATATCACTATTATATTTACATTGTGGCCAATACTTTAAGTTTGATAGCAATTAATAACTTTGGTTAATTTTTATTCAATGCTAGTTTAGAAAAACAAAACAAAAAGAGACTTCTATTTTCTGTGTTGGCTTCTGTTTTCAAGCCACTTATAACTTCTATTCCATAGTTTATAGAAATCCAATTCTTCTCTTTCTTTTAACAGCATGTTCATTTTGTCCATCTCTGCACTTTCAAGTAACTTTCTAATTATTGTTTCATCTGCGCGTATATTGATTATGCTTATATTAATTTAAAATTATAATGTAATGTAATCTTTATTTAAGACATTTTTAACAAGATAAAAACAGTGTAAGTATTTGAACAGAAGCAAGGAAAAGAAGAAAAAAAGGAAAGGAGGAGGAGGGGGAGGAGAAAGGGGGAAGGGAAAACAAAGAGAAGGAAGGGGGAAGGGCGAAGAGAAGGGAACGAGAGGAGGGGAGGGAGGGAAGGAAAGGAGAGGGGAGGGGAAGAGAAAATGATCTCCCAATCTTTTTGACAGCAGTTATAAATACATATCCCTGTGGTTACTTCATAATTTCCTTCTTTATATGAGCTACCCTTTCAAATCCTCACATCCATAAATCACCAGTTTACTTTCCTCTTTCTTTTTTATTCAGCAAAAAGGGAAAAAAAAAGCCCATCGGGAGTTTCCAGTCGCTGATAAATGTAGTTGTTGATCTTTCTCTAATCAGAGAAGTTAATTTTGCCCTCTCTGCTCGCTCTGTCATCTTCACCCACCCTCCCTCCCTTTTCTTTCAGAAGAAAACCTTGGGACTGTTGTGACAGATTCCCATCCAATTACTAACCAGGTCAGATCCTGCTTAGCATCTGAGCTCAAACTGTGTCATTAAGGGTAGGAAAGCATACAGCAACTAGCAAATAAAAGAACATTGATTCTCTCAATACTGATAATGTGCGTAGGCTTGAAGCGGTCTGTATTCACTGTGCATCCTTCTTTTTACATCGAGGTCAGTGAGGGTTCATCTTCTTGGCGCCAAGTGCCCAAAGCATGCATGTGAATGTACACATGCATGCCCCAAACCCCAAAATGCAATGTGAGTACTTCCTGTGCATGTGCCCCGCCCCCTGTCAGCCTCTGCTTCACTTACTTGCTATCGGCTGCCATGGAAACGGGGAGGGTGGGGGCATGGTATTTGGGATGGGAATAAATGGTCCAGGAGGGGATAGTCAAAAAGGGAGTTTTCTTCTCACCATCTTCTGCGCAGGCTGGTGGCCGGTGTTTGGACCAGGTGAAGGTCAACCGTCCTGCATACCAACGTGATGATGCCTTTTGGAGATGCAATCCACATGGCACCTAAGGGAGTTGTAGATTGGACACTAGGGTGGGGTCGGTTGAGGGAGGAGGCTGGGTTATCATTTGATATGAACTTGTTCGCGCCTTTCTGGCTCAGATCTTGCTTTACTTTTGTTGCTATCTTTTCGTAACCAGTTAAAGTATTTTGATTCCATAAACAATGGAGTTGGGTGTTTTCTTTCTCGGTTATTGATGGAGGCACGCTTGGCACCACCTTTTACATTGGGCCTTCAGGCCTGCAACATTTTCTGCTGTGGGAAAACGGGAGTGGGGATTATATGGAGTATGGGAGATAGATAGTCAAAATAACATTCCTTTTCTCAGAGATTCAAGAACACCTTGCCCTGCAGCTGTGATGGTGTGACTGGGAGGCATCATTTGATATGTACTTGTTCGCACCTTTCTGGCTCAGATCTTGCTTTACTTTCGCTGCTATCTTTCCATAGCCAGTAAAAGTATTTTAATTCCATAAACAATGGAGTTGGGTGTTTTCTTTCTTGGTTATTGATGGGGGTGACACGCCTGACACCCCCATGCGCACATCCCTGTACATGTGCCCCAGCCTCCCTGCACCTCGATTTGGCTTCCAGGTTGGCACAGGAGGCTTTCCAGGCCCAAAACATGGCACATGGGGCACACCTGGGCTTCTTTATGGGCCTGGAAAGATCCGGCACCAACCTGGAAGCCAAAACATGGCAGGGAGCTGCTTCCAGCCTTTCATGGTGCAGCTGGATACAACTACGCCCCGAGATACTGGCTGCCACCGCCGCTGCCTCTTTGCTGGCGTGAATGGCCTGTAGACACAGCCTCTTTGGCAGTGGGAATAGCCTGCTGCCACAGCTGCTATGCCAGCGCAAGCCCCCCTCTGCCTCGTTTTGGGCCTGGAAGGCCTCCTGCATCAACCTGGCATCCCAAATGGGGCATGGGGGGGGTGATTATGCCCTCTTTTGGCTTCCAGGTTGAGGCAGTCCCAAAGCATGATTGTGGGGGTCGTGGAGGGGCATGTGAAGTTCCAGAATGCAATGTGAGCACCCCGTGCATACACCCTGCCCCCCCCGGACATTCACTCCGCCTTCTGTGCATGTGCAAATGTGTCCTCGCATGCGTGGCACAGTCCCACAGATCAGCTGGCTGGCAAGAGGTGCACACACACGCATAGTGGATCTGGGCTGGGCTGACGGCTGGCGTACCTGCAGAGAGGGCCCTGTGCCACCTGTGCCATAGGTTTGCCATCCCGGATCTAGGTCATATCAGTGTATTTTTTCTGTGTGTGTGTGTTTGTTTCAAATCCATGGAAAGGATGGATTGGATTCTTTTATGAAGCCGCGGAAAAACCTCCGTATGGGAGCATTCCCCGGAAAACATTTTGAAAACAGAGACTTTTGCCCTGCCTCTCCTTCTCTGTTATCTGGGAACAGAGAGAGAAGAAATGATGCTTTGTTGTTGTTTTCCCACAATCGTTCAAAAAGGAGGTCGCAGAATCACATTTTAAAAAGCAGCAACAGAGAAGAGGACGAGTTTCTGATAATAATAATAATGCTTTGATAGCCTCACAAAGTAGCAAAATTTCCCTCTAATGAGGGTCAGCGATGTCTGTGAAGGGAGTCCTTCTGATTTCAGAATTTGTGCAGACAGATAGATCCTTCTCTTTCTAGTTTGTAAGAGTAACACCAACACTAATTTATAAAGCGCTCATCCTTCTTTCAACGTTTGTAAAGTCTCTTAAGATCTCTTGTATGAAAAGGAACTTTCAAAATTAGGGGTCTTTGGTGCTCTCTGACTTTAGTCATTTTCTTCCAGATGTTTCATTACCCGAACTAAGTGATATCATCAGTGTTAGCATCAGAGGTGGCATATTCAGCCGGTTCAGACGAGTTCGGCTGACCCGGGAGTGGAAATTGCAGGGTGGGCTCCCTCACCCACCCAGGCTCTATTCTGTCTTATTTAGGCACATTTTTGAGGCCGTGCGCCATGTGCAGAAGGCGCATGCAAGCAAAGAGCATGCACAGAAGGCTGGGTGAATGCATGGAAGGGGCACATCTACCTGCGAAGCAAATTGGTGGTAACAAAATGTTTAATAATAATAATAATAATAATATATTTATTTCTTAGCCGCACCCTCTCCCGAAGGACTCGGGGCGGCGTACAACGAAACATTTGAAATAAATATGTAAACAAAACAAACATATAACAAAGGTACACTAAAACATACATACATACATAAGGAGGAGATCGATTGATAAAAACAATTAAAATACTGTATTTAAAACCCCAAGAAATTAAATATAATTAAAATACCCAGTTAAAAACCCGTCAGGAGCGATATGGTTAAATCAAAGTTGAGCCAGGCCAGCTGCTTGGAAAAGGTGGGTCTTAGGCCAGCTGCTTGGAAAAGGTGGGTTTAACCCACCGCTGATTAACATCCTCACTAATATCCTCACTAGCACTGATGGGTAATGAAACATCTGCATTTCAACCCTTTCTCCTGTTGGAAGAAATGTCCTTCTGAGTTCAGCTCCAGGTGGGGAGAAAGACACTGGAAACATGGAGGTTGTTTGGAAAGAGGGTTTTTAATGGTGGACAGGATCACATGTTTTTTTTGGGGGGGGGTCTTGGGCAAATGAGCACATGGGAGAGAGAGAGAGAGACAGAAAGAGAGAGAGAGGGAGAGAGGGAGGGAGAGAGAGAAAAACAGAGAGAGGGAGAGAGAGAAAGAAAAAGAAAGGGAGAGACAGAGAGAGGGAGGGGTAGACAGAGACAGAGAAACAGAGAGAGGGAGAGAGAGAAAGACAGAGAGAGAGACAGAAAGAGGGAGAGAGAGAAAGGAGAGACAAAGAAAGAGAAACAGAGAGAGGAAGAGGGAGACAGAGAGACACAGAGAGAGATCGAGAGAGAGAGGGAGAGAGACAGACACTTATACCCTCCCTTGAGCTTTGAATTTGAGCTGATCCTATTGCTTGCAGTCAGACTCCCATGGGGTTATGCAGTCATAGCTGAGGTTGCCTGTGGGAAGGTTAGGGTTTTAAAACAATAATAGAGTTGGAAGGGATAAAATTGAATAACAGAGTTGGAAGGGACCTTGGAGGTCTTCTAATCCAACCCCCTGCCTAGGCAGGAAACCCTACACAACTTCATACAAATGGTTATCCAATATCTTCTTAAAAACTTCCAGTGTTGGGGCATTCACAACTTCTGGAGGCAAGCTGTTCCATGGGTTAATTGTTCTAACTGTCAGGAAATTTCATCTCAGTTCTAAGTTGCTTCTCTCCTTGATTAGTTTCCACCCATTGCTTCTTGTTCTGCCCTCAGGTACCTTGGAGAATAGCTTGACTCCCTCTTCTATGGGGCAGCCCCTGAGATATTGGAAGACTGCTGTCATGTCTCCCCTAGTCCTTCTTTTCATTAAGCTAGACATACCCGGTTCCTGCAACCGTTCTTCATATGTTTTAGCCTCCCTCATCATCCTGGTTGCTCTTCTCTGCACTCTTTCTAGAGTCTCCACATCTTTTCTACATCGTGGCGACCAGAATGGAATGCCGTATTCCAAGCGTGGCCTTACCAAGGCCTTATAAAATGGTATTAACACTTCCCATTTCCAAACGTTGGACTCCCTTTATTGGATGTGTTCCAGCAAAGACCCTTCCACCATCTGTCTCAATGGCTTTAATTAGAATCCTTGCATAAAGCAGAGGGCTGGGCTTGATAGCTGAAATGCTCCATTACAACTCTATAATTCTGCAATCATTTCTAGTGGCCACATTTGACTGAATTAGTTAGCCTACTTAGCCTAATGATTAACTCATTTTATGGAGAAGACCTACTGGATCGTTCTGTCTTAATCCCAGACAATCAGCTCTACTATGTTCAGGGGGAATACACACACACACACACACACACACACACACACACACACACACATATCATCCCCCCCTACATAGTCCTAGGCTGCATGAACATAGAATCAAGATCACACGAAGTGTAAATACCACTTTATAATGCCTTGGTAAGGCCACACTTGGAGTACTGCATTCAGTTTTGGTCCCCATATTATTAAAAAGATGTGGAGACTCTAGAAAGAGTGCAGAGAAGAGCAACAAAGAGGATTAGGGGACTGGAGGCTAAAATATATGAAGAATGGTTGCAGGAACTGGGTATGTCTAGTTTAATGAAAAGAAGGATTAAGGGTGACACGAGAACTAGGTTGCTTCTCTCCTTGAATACTTTCCACCCATTGTTTCTTGTTCTACCCTCAGGTGCTTTGGAGAATAGCTTGACCCCCTCCTCTCTGTGGCATCCCTTTAGTTATTGAAAAACTGAACTAGAAATTTCCTAATAGTGAGAAGCAGGAGTGGGAGTTTGCAGGGGTTACAATACAATAGCAGAGTTGGAAGGGACCTTGGAGGTCTTCTAGTCCAACCCCCTGCCTAGGCAGGAAACCCTATACCATTTCAGACAAATGGCTATCCAACATCTTCTTAAAGACTTCCAGTGTTGGGGCATTCACAACTTCTGGAGGCAAGTTGTTCCATTGATTATTTACGATTTACAATAGCAGAGTTGAAGGGACCTTGAAGGTCTTCTAGTCCAACTCCCTGCCTAGGCAGGAAACCCTATACCGTTTCAGACAAATAGCTATCCAACATCTTCTTAAAGACTTCCAGTGTTGGGGCATTCACAACTTCTGGAGGCAACTTCTGTTCCACGGATTGATTGTTCTAACTGTCAGGACGTTTCTCCTCAGTTCTAAGTTGCTGCTCTCCTTGATTTGTTTCCACCCATTGCTTCTTGTCCTGCCCTCAGGTCCCTTGGAGAATAGTTTGACTCCCTCTTCTTTGGGGCAACCCCTGAGATATTGGAAGACTGCTATCCTGTCTCCCCTAGTCCTTCTTTCTCTTAAGCTAAACATACCCAGTTCCTGCAACCGTTCTTCATATGTTTTAGTCTCCAGTCCCCTAATCATCTTTGTTGCTCTTCTCTGCACTCTTTCCAGAGTCTCCACATCTTTTCAGGAGAACCTCTAGCTAAGATTCTATGCAGTTCAGAGAATCCCCAAATCCCACTCCTGTCCGGCCCCGCCCACCCCTCCGCTTCCAGGAATTCCCAAGCAGCCCATTTTGGATGGAGGTAAATGCAGGGCACATGCAGACGCTCAAGGAGGGCAAAAAATGGGCCTACTGGAAGTCCAGTAAGGCTGGAAACGGGCCCATTTCCAGCCTCCGGAGCCTGGGGACACCGTTTTCACCCTCCCAGAGGCTCAAGGAAAGCCTCCAGAGCCCAGGGAGAGCAGAAACTTGCCCCCCCCACCCCCCACCATGGTGCAGGAGGCTGACTAGTCCACACCCACCGTGGCCATGCCCACCTAGCAACTGGGCAAAGAACCTCTTGCTAAATTTTTTGATAATGAGTACAATTAACCCGTGGAACAACTTGCCTCTAGAAATTGCGAGTGCTTCAACACGAGATGTTTTTGAGAAGAGATTGAGCAACCATTTGTCTTGAGATGGCGTAGGGTTCCCTGCTTGAGCACGGGGTTGGACTAGAAGACCTCCAAGGCCCCTTCCAGCTCTGTTCGTCTGTTATCCTTTGTAAACATCTCCTCCCTTTGCAAAGCAAGCAAACGAGCAAATGAAGGCCAACAACGGAAACGCATGGAATTTGAACCCCAGGGTTGCAGAAGGTGGGCGGTTTTTTTTTTTTTTTAATGTTAGATTTGAACGGAACATAGATTGCAAACCTGTTTCCTTGCTGGAATCACAAGGCCGTTTCCACTTTTGAGATCTTATCACTCCGGGACCCGTTCATCGTAGAAAAAAGACAGGCCGCGGTAACTGACTTTTTTCTCTCTCTTTTTTTTTTTTTTTTTGCTTCTGAATTATACTGCGGTTGACAATAAGTTGTACCAGCTGCATTTTTGGCTGGTTAATGGAACGTTGAAAATATGTTACTTGCAGGACAAAAGCTGTGTGGCCACCTGCAGGTTTCTGTCAAGGCTTTAAAAAGAAATACCGACTGTGCTATAATAGGAAATCAGCTTGGCAAAACATTATAAGAACTCGCAACTTCCAACTCGCTGCAACTCTACTTAAATTATTACATGCTTGGATGCCCTCCAGAACACCAGATAGCTAGGCAATTAATGCAAAACCTTGCCATCCTTCTCCACCTCTCTTGTCTTTGTGCAGGGCTATAATGAGCCTTGTTTGGGCGGCTGAATATATTCCGAGTTTTGACAAATCATCTCGGCATGAAAAGGAAGGAGAAAGGAGGGGAAAAAAAAAAGGATGAAAAATATGGCACGAGACAAGATCGCAACCAGAAATGACATTTGTTCGCTCTGAAAGCAGAATGCTGCAACGTGCACGGCTAGGGGGGATTTCCCCCACTCCACTAGGTAGCAAATAGGGGACTGTGTTTCCTGGTGAGGATGGGTTGCTTTGAGATCATCCCCTCTCGTTCATGGGTGGGAAGAACTGGATGGAGGCAAAAGCTTTTGAAAAGGCAACTTGGTTGGATGTTCTGGGAAGGTTCACCTCCGTGGTTGAGACATAACTGGTTTTCTTGGATGCAGCGGTCACCAACTGGTGGCCCGTGAGAAAATTTTGGTGGTCCTCAGAAAAACTATTTGCATTTTTTTATATTGCACTCAATCAGGGGTCCTCAAACTACGGTCCCTGGGCTGGATACCTGCAATGAACATTTGTGATGCTGCAGAGAGTCTCCCTCTTTGGGGTCTGTTTGTGTGAGTCAGAGAGGGGCAGAAGTTCCAACTTGGGGTCTGCTTCGGCCTCCTGGTGAGGGACTTTGGGCGAAGGCTGGAGGGAAGCACCGTTGGTGGCAAAGAGCAGGAGGGCCTCTTTCCAGTGGGACTGCATCGTGGTCTGGAAATGGCTGACCATCTCAGTGTGCTGAGCCTCCAGGCGCCAGTACCTGGCCTTGCATTCCCACATGTCTTCCCTCTGCTTGGAAATCCTATGCTTGTAGTCCTCAGTGAGGTGCTTCTGCTGAGCCTCCTTCTCGGTCTACTCTTTCTCCTGGTGGCTGCTTTGCTCCAGCAACTGCTTCCTGTTGGGGCCCTCAGGAGCCAGGGGCGAGCAGGTGAAGAGTGGATGGGAGAGGAGGGGTGAGTAGCGGCCGGCAAAGTGCCACTCACTGTGAGTGACATCATGTTGGCCATGCCCACCCTGCCAGTCATTAGGCAGATCATATTAGTGGTCTGCGGGATTTAAAATTATGAATTTAGTGGTCCCTGAGGTCCAAAAGATTAGGGACAGAGATGGGTTACTAGTGGTTCTGTCACGATGTTAAAAAGTTTGCTAGGCCTGAACTGCCTAAACTGACACTCAAGAGTTAAACTAAGAAAGAGTTATTGCGCAGGTCATAAAAGTTCTTATCTGAAAGTGATTTATTGCGCACGCGTTACACATTCCAAAATTCTTTTCTTCTTTGTTCGGCTGCCAGCTTGGCAGACGTAGTTTTCATTATCAAAATGTAACCATTAGTTATTTCTGTTTCATTTACTTTTATTATTTTATTATTAAAGTTTTGTTTATTAATTAGAATACTTTTAAAGACTTTTATTTTTCTCAATATCTCAAAAGATATGCGGAAGGGAATCAGCCACGGTCCATTGATCTCAGATTTCCCCAGGGTATTTTTCCCCTGACAGGTTCAGCCAAACCAGTAGTAATTTGGTGGCCTGGGTTGCTAGAACCGGCAGCAACCCAGGCCTCTCATGCCCCTGAACAGGTTCTCCTATGGTGGCACCACTTTGATTTTCGATTCTGTGCATAGGCAGAAGAATTTTCATTGCACAAATTTATTTATTTTTCATGTTTGCTTTACATTTTGCGCATGCACAAACCTACTTATGTGTAAATGTGCATGCACACGCACCCAACCGGCAGTAATGCTGGCAATAACCCACCCCTGGTTGGGGATCTCTGCTTTGATCGACAACCATGAAAGTCCCATTTGTCAATGCCAGTCAAGAGCCACCTCACTGTATTGTTGAGTTTTAGTTAGGTCCTATACAGAACAAAACATTTCATTGCATCTCTGCCCTTCCGTAAAGCTTACCGGGATCCTTAGGTATCTCTGCCTAACAAAAATGATAAAGGCAAAGTTTGTTATCCCGTACTGGTAAGACCACACTTCAAACACCGCATCCAACTTTGTTCACCATGACACACACGCACACACACACACACACACACACACACACACACACACACACAGAGACAGACAGACAGAGAGACAGAGACAGACAGACAGACAGACAGACAGAGACACACACAGACACACACACAGAGAGACAGAGAGACAGACAGACAGACACTGAGATCTTAGAAAGAGTGGAATGATGATAATGGATGGAAATGGATCAAGGAGAGATTCAACCTAAGGAGGCATGTTCTGACAGTGAGAAAAAACAACCAATGAAACAGAAGTTGCCTTCAGAAGTTGTGGGAGCTTCATCACTGGAAGTCTTCAAGAAGAGACTGGCCTGCCACCTGTCAGAAATGGTGTAGAGTCTCCTATTTGGGTGGGGGATTGGAGTAGATGGCCTACAAGGTCCCTTCCAACTCTGTTATTCTGAATGCAAAGGAGAGTAACAATGATGATTAGGGGATTGGAGGCTAAAGCATATAATGAATGGTGGAGGGAACTGGGTATGTCTAATCTAACAAAGAGAGGAATTAGAAAGGGAGGATGGATATAAGAGTTTAAAGAGCCAGTTTGGCCTAGTGGTTAAGGCACCAGGCTAGAAGGAGGATCTTTAGCCAACTCAACACGTATGCACACTTTATACCCAAGAATACACTAAGGCAGAAGGTTGTTCATCTCAAGGACAAAACACCCAAATACAAACTGAGCAACATGGTATATGCAGTACTATGCAGTGAGCCAGGTGCAGTTCTGTACATCATTGGGGAAACAAAACAACCACTTCATAAACACATGGCACAACATAGGAGAACAAACCCATCAGGACTAGATTCAGCAGTCCATCTGCATCTAAAGGACAAAGACCATTCTTTTGAAGACAGCAAAGGCCACATTTTGGACAGAGAGAACCGCTGGTTTGAAAGAGGGGTCAAAGTGGCAATCTAGGTCAAAATTGAACAGCCTTCTCACAACAGAGGGGGAGAGATTCAACATCATCTATCTCCAGCCTACAACACAGTCCTTTCAGCAGTTCCAAGAAGGCTCCACACCCATTTGCACCACTCAGGTGACCCTGGGGACACAGAGGAACTTCCAAAGACTCTCTAAAAGGATGCAAATGATCAGTTGTCTGCAAGGAGTATAAATCCTTCCATCCCCCACCATTCAGTCAGAGCTGAAGAAACTTCTTGGATGAGAAGTGAAATGTCTTCAAAGAAAAAACAGAAAGTCAAGTTGCCTCTTGAAAAAAAAAAGCACCTCTGGGAGAGACTAGAAAACAAGATACCATGAGTTCAAATCCTGCCTCAGCCATGAAAGCCCGCTGGGTGACTTTGGGCCAGTCCCTCTCTCCAATTCACCTTACGGGATTGTTGCTGTGGGGGGAAAAAGGAGGAGGAAGCTATGTTGGATAAGTTCACTGACTTGAGTTATTTGTAAAAAAATAAAAAATAAAGGTGGATTATAGATACATAAAATATGTGTTCCAGCAGGTTAGACAAGTCAATAAAGCCACAAGTGTAATTTGCACCACCTGGTTTCTGCAATTGAATACATCTATTAATGAGCCTCAATGTAAGCCAGATGTTGTCACATTAGTTTAAAACATCTGGCTCATCTTGTATGAGGTCAGACACTTAAGCAAGATGAAACATCTTTAGAACTTAGCTGAAATACAGTGTCAGGGTTCCAAATAACATCCAAAATTAAATCAGAGTCTGAGGCAAAGGATTCCTCAAAGTTCCAATTTATTAATAGAGACATGTTGGCACAGCTGGGAAAACCTGAATCTGAAAGCTTCACAGTTTTCCCCACCCAGTTGAAAGTTCAAAATCTTGCCCCCACACCCACAAATCCATCCCATGGTCCAAACTTCCACTGCAGATTCCCCCCATCCAGATCCGGCCAGGTGCAGAGACAAAAGATGACCTTGGCTTTCTAAGAAGAATGTTATTATGGCTACATATCATCCAACTCCATATAATTCCTCCTCCCATTTTCCCACAGTAAAATGTGTGGCAGGCCTGAAGTCCAAAAAGAAAAAAAATAGCTTGTGGGCATCACAACCTGAACATCCCATGGCTGTTGCCTCGACTGGGAAGTTGAAAAACGGTGATGAAGGAAAACATAGAATAATAGAGTGGGAAGGGACAATTGGGGGGGGGGGGTGTTCTTTAATCCAACCCTCTGCTCCAAGCAGGATAATTTATACCATTTCTGACAAACGGCTTCCAGTTTCTTCTTAAAAGCCTCCAATGATGGAAGACTCACAACTTCTGAAGGCAAGTCATCCCACTGGTTAATTAACAGAATGACACAGTTGGAAAGGACCTTGGAGGTCTTCTAGTCCAACCCCCTGCTCAGGCAGGAGGTCCTATACCATTTGAGACAAGTGGCTGTCCAATCTCTTCTTAATAACCTCCAGTGATGGAGCACCCATAACAAGTTCTGTTCCACTGGTTGATTGTCCTCACTGACAGGGAGTTTCTCCTTAATTCTAGGTTGTCTTCTGTCCTTGTCCGGTTTCCATCCATTGCTTCTTCTTCTGCCTTCAGGTGCTTTGGACAATAGGTTAACCCCCCCCCCTTTTATTTGTGGCAGCCCCTCAAATATTGGAACATTGGTACCATGTCACCCTGCCAGAGTTTTCGTTGCAGCAGCCCACCCAGTAAGCACACACAAAAAACGAACTCCAACAGGATTCAATTATATATAAGAAAATTCTTAACATACAATACCAAATAGCAGAATGCAGCATACAATATCAGGAACACAAAGCAATAGTCATAGAAGCAAGTCATTACAGTGTAGAGAAATACAGAGGCTTATACATTGTACAGAGGCTGAGTAGTTACACACGCCAAACTAACTCATATATACAGTTCAGAAAGTCTAAGCCACACCCAGACTCCAAACATCTCTTATGGCCCCATACAAACAAATACCATGTTTCAGTTTGCCAACAGTCCCCATTTACTGATGTGTTACCACGGGTGGGTTTCAAATTTTTTAGCACCTCTTCTGTAGGTGTGGCCTGCTTTGTGGGAGTGGCTTGCCAGCCATGTGACCGAGTGGGAGTGGCTTGCCGGCCATGTGACTGGGTGGGCATGGCCAACTTCTAAAATGTGGTGAAACTCACTTAACAGCGCTCTTGCTTAGCAACCAAAATGTTGGCTCAGGAACTCTGGCATTGAAGTGTGCAAGTCTTAAAGCTGTCAAATTACAAGACCCTCGCACCCCTAATCCTTTAGAAAAAAAACCCCAGGGGTGTTCAAACTTGACAGCTGTAAGACTTTAAGGTTTAGATAGGACTCTTAGAGGCGGGTGGGGCGATTGGTGAGCCAGCCAATCATTGAGTGGTGGGCGGGGCAAGCGTGGTGCTGACGGGCGGGGGGAGAGAGCTGGAACCGGTTCTAAACGGCACGGTAGATTTGTGGAACCTCTTCTATAGACGAGGTTAGAACTGGCAGGAACCCACCCCTGCCTGTTACCATGTCTATTCCAGTCTATGAACGTTACTCTGACACATCCCTTCTTTTCACTCGACTAGACATACCCAATTCCTGCAACTGTTCTTCATGCGTTTTATCGTCTAGCTTCCTAAAAAGCTTTGTGGCTTTTTTCTACACTGTTTCCAGGGTCTCTGCATCTTTTTTTATATCATGGTGAATGTCAAATCATTTCCATATTGCTGTCAAAAGAACGATAGGATGTCCGTGAAGTTCAGCTGAACTTAAAAGTGATTCTCTGTTTTGTAGATTTGCTTGCAGTTTCCCACAATCTGACATTAGCTTCGAACAGAACTGAGACTTTAGGTCACCTAAAACATTTGAGGAGTTTCAAGGAAAGTCAGGAATGAATTTCAACTAACATACATTTCCATTTTATTCATTGAAAGTCTCCTGGAGCAAAATGCAGAGGTTATTTCTTGAGGGAGGGGAGAACTACCAAGACTATATAAAAAAGTAGTAGTAATGACATGAATTTTGGTATGACAAAGAAGATTTACTAAGTTTGCTCCTCCCCCTGCTTATTATTTCTCATCTAAAGAAAAAGGCGCCTGTGTATTTAATGAGCGTCAAATCACAAAGAAAGTTTTCACCAAAACACTCGGTCATTATAGTAGATTGCTATGAAATACTTCTAGTGTAGTAATTTCAACACATTTTCTCTTTATAGTCAAAAAGTAACATAATGAAATGTAAGACCAGCCTAATAAGAGGTCGAAGGGAAGTGGTGGCTCAGTAGCTAAGACGCTGAGCTTGTCGATCAGAAAAGTCGGCAGTTCGGTGGTTCGAAGCCCTACCGCTGCATAACGGAGTGAGCTCCTGTTACTTGTCCCAGCTTCTGCCAACCTAGCAGTTCGAAAGCACGTAAAACATGCAAGTAGAAGAATAGGAACCACCTTTGGTGGGAAGGGAACAGCGTTCTGTGCGTCTTCGGCTTTTAGTCATGCCGGCCACATGACCGCGGAGACATCTTAGGGCAGCGCTGACTCTTTGGCTTTGAAATGGAGATGATCACCACGGCCTAAAGTTGGAAACGACTAGCACATATGTGTGAGGGGAACCTTTCCCTTTAATAAGAGGCCCGTGTTGATACAACAAAGATAACAAGATTTTTCTGTATTTGGCTTCTTAGAAAGAAGAAGAATGCAGTTGGAAGAGGTCTTGTAGGTCTTCTAGTCCAACCTATATAATTCCAGACAAATGGTTTTCCATTCTCTCCTTGAATACCTCCAGCGATGGAGCACCCAAACCTCTAGAGATAAATTGTTCCTTAACAGAGGAATAATAGAAAAAACTCTTCTAGTCCAATCCCCTGCTCAAGGAGGAAACCCTGTACCTTTTCAGGCAAATGGTTGTCCAATCTCTTCCTGAGAACCACTAATGGTGGAGCATTCACAACTTCTGGAGGCAAGTTGTTCCACTGATTAATCGTTCTCATTGTCAGGCAATTTTCTCCTTGGTTCTAAGTTGGTTCTCTCCTTGATTAGTTTCCATTCATTGCTTCTTACCTTGCCTTCAGGTGCTTTGGAGAATAGGTTGACCCCTTCTTCCATGCTATTCTGATAGGGATGGTCTCTAACTTCCTGCTTAAATGAATAAAATCCTAAAGTCAAAATAAGCCTACACATGTTACTATGAATTTTCCAAAAGGAATGAGAGCAATTTTAAAGATAAGGGATCCCTTATTTTAATCCCTTTGAGTCCATCTCTGGAGTGAGATGGTATTCAAAAAGACTTTGCAAAGTCAACAAGTATCTGATACAGACTGAATGGGAAGTGGACATTTACAGTACATACTCAAAATGCAAATTCTCTTAGGTATGGTTGAGAAAAGTTTGGTTGTTATGGTTGGTTGCTCCATCATCACTACCCTTTCAGAATAATTTTGACTTTCTTTCTTTCTTTCTTTCTTTCTTTCTTTCTTTCTTTCTTTCTTTCTTTCTTTCTTTCTCTCTTTCTTTCTTTCTTTCTCTTTCTTTCCTTCCTTCCTTCCTCCCTCCCTCCTTACTTACTTTCTTTCTTTCTTTCATGGCTTCAAAATGAACTGTGTTGTCTGAGGTTTCTTGATGCTGATCTACAGAACGTGACAGGGGCTGGACTAGAAGACCTCCAAGGTCCCTTCCAGCTCTGTTCCAATTCTGATTCCAATCCTTCCTTCATTTCCTCCTTCCCTCCCTCCCTCCCTCCCTCCCTCCCTTCCTCTTTCTTTCTTCATTGCTCTTAATTACTGGACAATCACTTGTCTGAAATAGTATATGGTGTCCTGCTTAAGCAGGGGGCTGGACTAGAAGACCTCCACAATCCCTTCCAGCTGTATTCTGATTCCGATTTTGATTCTGATTCCCTTCCTTCCTTCCTTCCTTCCTCCCTCCCTCCCTCCCTCCCTCCCTCCCTCCCTCTCTCTCTCTCTCTTTCTTTCTTTCTTTCTTTCTTTCTTTTTTGGAATAATAGGCAGCTTTTGCTTTCATGTCTGTTTAGAAGCTGAACCTCAATTTTGCTTCTAAGGAATTGAATCAGAAACGTACTTGTCTTTCATGACTAGGCAATGCTTTACACAACTCTTCCTTTTAATTCTTAGATGTCTAAAGAGGCTTATGGAACCCAGAGGAGGAGAAGCTGAAGGGCAGAGTTCACCATTTCCTTAACAAAGTCTTTTTGCATTTGTTCAAAATCCCAATTCACAGCTTAGACACACAAATAAGGTTATTTTGTTTGTTCGTTATTTACGGGGATGTGTGTTCTACACACAGTGTACAGCCATGGTGTCACGAGAGACAAGTTGGGAACAATTCTCTGAAGAAAAAAGAAACACACAAAAGAAGCCGGTGTATAAAATAAACCCTTTGCCACTGCACAATCAAAAAGAGACTCCTGGATGCTGCAAATAAAGACAGGATGCTCGTGTGATCTATGGCCCAAAGTATTGTGAACCCTCATGGAGAACTTTTCAGAAAGTGATACCCATGGGACTCCAAACCGCTCATAAGTTTAGAAGCCAGTTCTGAGTTCTTATTCTCTCAGACGTATTTTCCTAGGCCCGGGATAGCAAACATATGGCACGCATGCGGTCATGCAAGCCATCGCCCAAGTCAATTTTACTGTGAATGCGCGCATGCCTTCTGCCAGCCAGCTGATTTTCATGTCTCTGCTGGGAGACACACATGCATGCACAGCGGTTGGGGGTGGGGGGATGCAGTGCCCCCCCCGTGCCCCATTTTGGTGCTAGCAGGCCTCCCTGAAGCCTCTTGAGACCAAAAAATGGGGGGGATTTGCAGCGCGCCCCCCTCTCTTCATTTTGACCCCACGAGGCTTCAGGTCAGGGGTGAAATCCAGCAGGCTCTGGAGAACTGGTAGTGGAAATTTTCAGTTGTTCGGAGAACCGGCAAATGCCACTTCTGGCTGTCCCCAGAGTGGGGTAGGAATGGAGATTTTGCAGGATCCTTCCCCCGCCACGCCCATCAAGCCACGCCCACAGAACCGGTAGTTAAAAAAATGAATTTCACCACTGCTAGCACCAAAGCAGATGTTGCACACACATGCATGGGGAGCAGTGAGAGCATGGGAGGGTTGCACACGCATGCATGGGGGGCAGGGCATGTGGAGGAGAGCATTGTATTATGGGTGTTAGTCACTTATCTGCAATAGTATACATTCTCCTGCTTGAGCATGGGGTTTGACTAGAAGACCTCCAAGGTCCCTTCCAGCCTATTCTATTCTATTCTATTCTATTCTATTCTATTCTATTCTATTCCATTCCATTCCATTCTATTCTATTCTATTGTTTCCTCTTTTTCTTATATCTATCTACCTACATGCTTACTTGCTCATCCCATCCATCCATCGATCACTAACTTTTTCCTCTATTCTCTATATCTTATCCACCTGGAGATATTTTCCCTTTTCAATTTAAACAAAATCTAGGTCACTGCAATTGATACCCATTGTACAATGCTCAAACAGTGTTGAGTTACATGGACCAAGGATTTGGTATAAATCATGTTCTTTCTGCCCAACGACTGATTATGGTATTCTCGGCCTGTTTAGGAAAAGAAGTTACAATTCGCAGAAATGTACAGAAATCCCCTTCTTTCAGAATGGGTGAAGCTTCTTGGATGAGAAACGTCTTGAAAGAAAAAGCAGAAAGTTCAGTTGCCTCTTGAAAAAAAGCACCATTGGGACATTTCCTCCACCTTTCAACCTAGATGTAGCCTAACCAGGGGTGAAATCCAGCACGTTCTGACAGGTTCTGGAGAACCGGTAGTAGAAATTTTGAGTAGTTTGGAGAACCAGCAAATACCACCTCTGGCTGTCCCCAGAGTCGGGTGGGAATGGAGATTTTGCAATATCCTTCCCCCAGGAGTGGGGAGGGAGTGGAGATTTTTCAGTATCCTTCCTCTGCTGCGCCCACCAAGCCACGCCCAGAGAACCGGTAGTAAAAAAAAAATAGATTTTCACCACTGAATATAACTGTTGTTCAATCCAAAGGCAGGGCGTTTGCTCAGACGGAATGGCAATCATGCTAGGAACGCCGAGAGTTTGTTAATAGCAGAAATTACCAACTTATCCATGTTTTATGTTGACAACTGGTGTCTCTTTGATCTATCAATGCTTTTTAATCCTGGTGTGATGGAGAAAACAAAATTTGTCTTTGAAGAATATGAAAATTGCCGAAGGAATCTTTTGTCTTCAAGGGCGCGTTGCATGTTGTGTTTTTTTTCTTCCTCTCCTCTTTTTAACGCCAACTGTTCCTCTCTCATGTAGCACCAAAGCAGCATTCCTGATATGACAGGAATGTTATTCAGCCCCAAATCTCTGTTTGTTTTCCAGATATCGCCTATAGATAGGCATCAGCAATCTGATTAGAGTTATCTTTTGTTCGTTCCGTTAACTGCTGAATTGAATTTGGTCCTAGATGCGGGGGAGTGGGGGGGGGGGACCAGCAACGACTAATCCTTAAGGCACCCACTGGCTTGGAGATTGTAAAACATCAATGAGATTAGCTTGAAAAGCATAAAAAGAAAGATTTACTCTTTGGTTTCCATGCAGACTGGAGTGCGTTGAATTGTGCTTCAAACAAATGCACTTCCTCCGGATTAATTTCCCTTCTCATCTTGGTTATCGTGTAACTACAGTTCTAATTCCACCCGTTTTTGGTCTCCTTTGATGACGGGGGGGGCGAGAGCGGTGCTTGAAAAGCAGAGGACAAAATGGAGGGAGATGTTTGTTAACATAAATATTTACATCCCTTTTAGATCCTACCACGAATGGGAAGGAGAATCATCCTTTGGGATGACCTTGAATCCTAAGAACACTACAGCAATAGCACTTAGACTTATACACTGCTTTATAGGGCTTTATAGACCTCTCTAAGATAGATAGATAGACAGACAGACAGACAGACAGACAATGATAGATGGATGGATAGATAGATAGATAGATAGATAGATAGATAGATAGATAGATAGATAGATGAATGATAGATGAATGATAGATAGATGGATGATACATACTGTAGATGGATGATAGATAGTGATAACAATACCACATATGCCGCTTCATAGTGCTTTGTAGACCTCAGATAGATAGATAGATAGATAGATAGATAGATAGATAGATAGATAGATGATAGATAGATAGATAGATAGATAGATAGATAGATGATAGATAGATGAATGATAGATAGATGGATGATACATACTGTAGATGGATGATAGATAGTGATAACAATACCACATATGCCGCTTCATAGTGCTTTGTAGACCTCTCATAGATAGATGATAGATGATAGATGATAGATAGATAGATAGATAGATAGATAGATAGATAGGCAGGAAACCCTAGTGACGTCTCTAAGATAGATAGATAGATAGATAGATAGATAGATAGATAGATAGATAGATAGATAGTTAGATAGATAGATAGATAGGAAACCCTATACCGTTTCAGACAAATGGCTATCCAACATCTTCTTAAAGACTTCCAGTGTTGGGGCATTCACGTATTCACATATATATACCGCTTTATAGTGCTTTACAGCCTTCTCTAAGCAGTTTACACAGTCTACACATTGCCCCCAACAATTTAGGTCCTCATTTTAATGACCTCAGAAGGATAAACGGCTGAGTCGACCTTGAGCTGGTCAGGATCAAATTGCTGGCTATCGGCAGAGTTAGCCTGCAATATTTCATTCTAAACACTGCGCCATCAGGGCTCCTATTATGGAGATCAGGGGCTCTGGGTGGTCTCTGTTAGACTAGCCTCTGTCCTTCGAATAGTCAACACTCCAGAAAATAGGCTCAGGAGGCAAAAGGATTTGAACAGATATGAACAAAGGCCCCTATCTAACAGAATGAAATTCAGTAGAGAGAGAAAAGTAAAGTTCTACACTTAGGGGATATAAGATGCAGATTCGATGAAACTTGGCTCAATAGCAGTAACTATTGAGAGGGTATCTTGGTGTACTCATGGACAATCACTTACTGTAAATATGAGCTAGTATTGTATGGCAGCAATCCAAAAAGCCAGTACAATCCTAGGTTGCATTAATAGAAGAATAGAATTAAGATCACATGAAGCATTAGTACCCCTTTATAAAGCCTTAGTAAGACCACACCTGGAATACAGCATCCAGCTTTGGTAATCACGATGTAAAAAAGATGTGGAGACTCTAGAAAGAGTGCAGAGAAGAGCAACTAAGATGATTAGGGGACTGGAGGCTAAAACATATGAAGAACGGTTGCAGGAAGTGGGTATGTTTAGTTTAAGAGAAAGAAGGACGAGGGGAGACATGATAGCAGTGTTCCAATATCTCAGGGGTTGCCACAAAGAAGAGGTAGTCAAGGCACCTGAAGGTGGAAACTAATCAAGGAGAGAAGAAACTTAGAACTGAGGATAAACTTCCTGACAGTTAGAACAATTAATCAGTGTAACAGCTTTCCTCCAGATGTTGTGAATGCTCCAACACTGGAGGTTTTTAAGAAGATGGTGGATAATCATTTGTCTGAAGTGGTGTGGGGTTTCCTGCCTAAGCAGGGGGTTGGACTAGAAGACCTCCAAGGTCCCTTCCAACTCTATTCTATTCTAGTCTATTAAGGACTGGAGGCTAAAACATATGAAGGACACTTACAGGAATTGAGTATGTCTAGTCTAGTGAAAAGAAGGACTGTGGGTGACATGAGAGAATCAACCTAGAACTAAGAAGACATTCCTTAACCGTGAGAGCAATTAACCAGTGGAATGGCTTGCCGAGGTGGCGCAGTGGTTAGGGTGCAGTACTGCAGGCTACTTCAGCTGACTGTTAGCTGCAGTTTGGCAGTTCAAATCTCACGGGCTCAAGGTTGACTCAGCCTTCCATCCTTCCGAGGTGGGTAAAATGAGGACCCAGATTGTTGGGGGACAATAGGATGACTCTGTAAACCACTTAGAGAGGGCTATAAAGCACTGTGAAGTGGTATATAAGTCTAAGTGCTACTGCCTTCAGAAGGTATTGGTGCTCCATCACACAAGGTTTTTAAGATACTGGACAGCCACTTATCTGGAATGGTATCGGGTCTTATGCTTGAACAGATGGTTGGAAGGCATCCAAGGTCCCTTCCAACTTTGTTATTCCTTTATTCTGAACTTGGTTGTTTTCTTGTAGACATTTCATTATCCAAACTACATAACCTGACCATCAATTTCCGAGATCTCCAGGTAGTTTTTTCTTACACTGATGTGGAAGTCTATCACTTTCTTCATCTGGGATTAAAAACAGAATTCCCCATGTAGTTTGCAACCCTTTCTTGGTGTGTCCCATCCATAGCAAATTCTGCTTAACTGTCCTTGGCATCATCCAAAGGTTGCCAGATGCTGCCACCAGATGGCCAGAGGTGCACATATTGCAATAGGTTCCCACTAAAGGTGTGATGTTTGAAATTTAGACCAAAGGCCTATCAGACTGGAGGAAAAAAATGAAATTCCCCATTTCTAATTTGGCATTCAGATGATTTTTTTCTTTGAACTCCTTGTGCAGGCAGGCATGAACCCAATTTGAGTTAAGCTAGGTTAAGATATTTAGCATTAAAAGAAAATAACTCCCCAAAGTCCTTGTTTTGGCAACCAGTTGGATACTCAGATTGTACATGGAAAAGAGATTGTGCTTTTGGATTTTCTGAATATTCAGTTTTGTTATTTTTAGGTCCATCGTTTAAGATTCATTTCCTTATTTTCAGTGACGTGCGGTGAGGTTTATGGCTGGTGGGGCTGGTGACGTCATCAGGAAGGCGGGGAATGGGACCACGTGTGCTGGAGGCAGAGGCTGCCTCAGCCTCCAGGACACGTGATCCCATTCCCCGCCTTCCTGAGTGTGCTCCGCTGGCTCGCGCTCCGCAGTCCTCAAAAGCGACTGGGGAACGACGAGAACCTTCCTGCCTCTGCTGGACTTTGCGCAAGTCTAGCAGAGGCAGGAAGGTTCTCGTCGTTCCCCAGTCGCTTTCGTGGCTTCGTCATCTGGGAGCGCCAACAACATTTCTGCCTCCGCAGCTTGCGGGCGCGGATGGACGGAGGTAGCCAGAGTGGCGCCGAGGCAGTCCGGCGGGCGAGCAACTGAGGATCAGGCTGCCTGATCCTCCATTGCTCGCTCGCTCGCTCTTTCGTCCGGCCGGACCGCCTTGGCATTGCTCTGGCTACATCTGTCCGGCCACACCCGGGAGCTGCGTAGGCAGAAATGTTGTCCGTGCTCCCGGATGACGAAGCCACGAAAGCGACTGGGGTTCCCCAGTTTTTTTCTGGCTTCGTCATCCGGGAGCACCGACAACATTTCTGCCTACACAGCTCCCGGGCGCGGACGGACGGATGTAGCCAGAGCAATGCCGAGGCGGTCCGGGCGGACGAAAGAGCGAGCGAGCGAGCAATGGAGGATCAGGCAGCCTATAATATTATATACTATTATTTCATGAAGAGAGGTGAGGCTCTGGCTCCCTTGCCTCCCCTGACCGCACGTCCCTGCTTTTAAAATCTCTGAGGAAGAAGTGTGAACTCAGCTAGTCCTCACCTTGCAGCAGTTCATTTGGTGACCATTCAAAGTTACAACGGCGCTGAAAAACATGAGTTATGACCATTTCTCACACTTACAACCATTGTAGCATCTCCATGGTCATCTGATTTACACAACTGGGTCACGTTTACGAGGGTTGCAGTGTTGCAAAATCATATGATCCCCTTTTGTGACCTCCTCACCAGCAAAATCAATGAGGAAACCAGACTCCCCTTAGGAACCGTGTCACTAATGTAACATCTGCAGTGATTCACTTAACAAATGTGCTGAGAAAAGTCGTAAAATGAGGCAAAACTCACTTCACAAATGTCTCCCTTAAGAAGATAAATTTGGGGCTCATCTGGGGTCATAAGTTAAGGACTACCTGTATCTAAATCCTAGCAAAGAGAAAGTTTAGGGGTAACATGATAAAAATATTTTAATAATTGGCAATTGGCTCAAAAATAGTGTGAGAGGGATCTTGGGAGTCCTAGTGGACAACCATTTAGATAGATAGATAGATAGATAGATAGATAGATAGATAGATAGATAGATAGATAGACAGACAGACAGACAGACAGACAGACAGACAGACAGACAGACAGACAGACAGACAGACAGACAGACAGACAGATGGATAGATAAATAGATGAATAGGTAGGTAGGTAGGTAGGTAGGTAGGTAGGTAGGTAGGTAGGTAGGTAGGTAGGTAGGTAGATAGATAGATAGATAGATAGATAGATAGATAGATAGATAGAGATAGGTAGATAGATAGATAGATAGATAGATAGATAGATAGATAGATAGATAGATAGATAGATAGATAGATAGATAGATAGAAGGACAGATGGATGGATGGATATACATATCTAATATCTACAATATATATCTGTAGCTCTATCCATCCATCCATCCATCCATCCATCTCTATAGACTATACTTATCTATCCATCTAGCTATCTTCATTTCTTGCCTCCCTTCCATCTCTCCCTCTCCTTCCTTTTCTCTCTCTTTTCCCCTTGCTTTTAGGGGAGTTAACTTAGCCCACTGTTACCACATGCGAACCCCAAAACATTCCACTCACCCCTCCCCTCCTCCACGTCCTCGCAACGGCACCCTTGCCAACTCACGCCCCGCCACTGCTTCACAGCCAGAGCAGCTCCTCGGCAGGAAGAACATTCAGCAAGGTGCTGGCTTGCCTGCAGCAAAGGCCAGCTGCTCCGGCTTGCCGCTTACTTCCATCAAAGCTGCGCACGTCGGAAATTAAAATCTACGGCAATAATGAAGCGTATTAAAATGCATGCAAAGTCTGGAGGGCTTATAATATGCTAAAAAAAACCAGCAATGCGTGTTTACCTCCATATATCAACTCAGATGGGCTGAAAAGATTTAAAGTCTAAAATATGCAAATATGTGTTATATTGTCACACTTGCTCTCCCTAATGGAACTCCCTTTCAGTTCGGTTTCCCCTTAATTTCATGAATATTGTATGACCTGCATACCTATTTTTTAACGTGTGTGTGTGTGTGTGTGTGTGTGTGTGTATTCCTGCTGTTGCCGGGGATGAGAAGATTATGAAAATATGTTAATAGTTGCTTTCACCAATTAGAGGGAAGAGGCTGAGGCATGACTGCATGTCGCTGACCTCATCTGATCTCAGAAAGTCCATTGGACTCCATGCATTTCTCGATGGAGTTTCTCAGTCACTCAGGTTGTCTCAAAGGTGTATTGAGGTGTTGTTGTTGTTTCTTTTCAGCCCTGGAGTTTTCCCAATTATCTGCAATCCAAGTCCTAATCAAGCCTACTCAGTTTAGTTTCCTCTTGAAATTAACCAAGATCACACAGTTGATGCAATACGAGCAAAAATGCCCAAAAGGTTTTTTTAAAACAACAACAACAACAACAACAACAACGAAGAGTCAACTGGACTTTCTGGTTATATTGGAAGACATTTCACTTCTCACCCAAGAAGATTCTTCAGCTCTGACTGGATGATGGGGAACGGAAGGATTTGTACTTCTTGCAGACAGCTGGTCATTTGCATCCTTTTTGGAGGGTCCTTGAGGCCACTTGGAGGTTGGTCTGTAGTCCTCAGGGTCACCTGAATGGTGCAAATGATTCCTGTAGTCTGCTATTTCTGCAACAGGAACTATTTGTATTAAATTTGATTTTATTTTATACTGGATTAGACTGCACCTTTCAAAGATGGAAGGACAACAGACCAGATATATTAAGTTAGGAACATTTTTTTATCTCTTTCAATTGTGTTTTATTTATTCAATATTTACAATTTTTCTTTTATTTATTTATATTGTGCTTTATTTTGTACTGGATCATATTGTCTTTCTCCTAGCTGGAATGACAGCTGGCCAATTCTATTAATTAAGGCAGGGGTGTCCAAACTTGGGAACTTTAAGACTTGTGGACTTCAACTCCCAGAATTCTGGGAGTTGAAGTCCACAAGTCTTAAAGTTCCCAAGTTTGGACACCCCTGAATTAAGGGGAACAAAGGACTCTTATACAGAAGTGTTCCAACTCTACCTTAACCCTTGGTTAAGACAGCATGGAAGTTCTGAAAATTATGTACTCTATTCATCCATTTGCCTAAAGGAAGACTTCATATCTCTCCCTCTCTCTCTCTCCCTCCCTCCCTCTTTCTCTCTCTCTTTTCTCTCTCTTTCCCTCTCTCCCAGTGGTGGGATTCAAATTATTTCTCTCTCTCTCTCTCTCTCTCTCTCTCTCTCTCTCTCTCTCTCTCTCTCTCTCTCTCTCTCTCTTCCTTTTTTTCTTTTCTTTGTTTCCACTAAAGGCAACAACACTTCCCCAAACACCGAAATCTTTATTTATTTAAAGTTATACAGTTTGTGTGTATTATTAAAGCCCCCAATGGGGTTCTTTTGTTGATAATGTTATTAAAATGCAAAACACTGAATGCAATGTACATAGAGAACAAAAAACAAAACAAAACATGCTTACTCAAAAGATTGCAACCATTTTCCAAAACAAGAAATAGAATTCAATTCCATAATCCCCATCTGCCAAGGGCTTATATATGTATTTTTTGGAACAAACAACTGGTTGGCATTTGCAATTGTATATCTGGCCATGTTAACTAAGATCTTTAAAGGTAAAAAGTTAAAGGTTCCTCTTGCACATGCATGCTAGTTGTTCCTGACTCTAGGGGGCAGTGCTCATCTCCGTTTCAAAGCCGAAGAGCCAGTGCTGTCCGAAGACTTCTTGATGGTCATGTGGCCGGCATAACTCAATGCTGAAGGCGCATGAAGCGCTGTTACCTTCCAACCAAAGTGGTTCCTATTTTCCTACTTGTATTTGTACGTGCTTTGGCAGAAGCTGGGACAAATAATGGGAGCTCACTCCATTACGTGGCGCTAGGGATTCTGACTGCCGAACTGCCGGCCTTTCTGATCGACAAGCTGAGCATTTTAGCCACTGAGCCATCATATCCCTAAGATCTTTGCAGGTCCCTAATTCCTTTCCCTCTCTATTCCTTTCCATTAACATTATCATATCTTTTTTTTTTAAAAAAAAATCTGTATCAAGAAAGCCCATGGAGAAATTATGGGAATCAGCAAAATACACTTTTAATTTATCTCCAACGTTCACATACAAAGAATAAATGTATCTGTGTGCAAAACTTGCCTGTAGTTAAAACCTGTTACCAATCCATCTCGGGAACACCCCACCCCACCCATTTTCTCCTTCCTTTTATGCAGAATTTTCTCAAGGAAAAAAAAAAAAAACGTGGAAAATATTGATTTCCTATCATCTTCACACACACACACACACACACACACACACACACACACACACACACTTTCATCTCTCTTCATTTATGTACTTTTATGTACTGGCCCTGTCACTGTTGGTGAGAGCTGTCTTGGTGGTTCATTGATTAAACTGTTGTTTATATTCCATTACTTGTCTTGAGTTTCTTAACCGGGTTATTGCTTAATTCTCGTTGGTTTGCCTAATTGGTGTTAATCTCTGTTTGTCTGGGTGTTGATTGCTGATGAGGAGGTGGTTCCTTTTCGTGGTCTTGGATCTTTCCCAATAATTGTAAGAGAAGGACAGAGGGAGCCTGGGAGTGGAGTCAAGACAGGAATTAGACTGGAGTCATTACATTCTCATAAACAATCACAGCCCAGCCCCTCTTGAATTGTGTTAACTCTTATCTAGCACCAATTTGGTGCTGATCACTAGTGGACTAGACTCTTGTATATAAGCACTAGCTAGATACCTGTGCTTCATGCTGAAACTATGTGATCGGGCTATGCAGGAGAAATTCAGTTCACAATCTGTTGGCTGAGTGATGGTTGGTGAAACATATAAGGGAATATCACTCCCACCGCCTTGAGTCCGGAAGCAGTTCCATAGGTGGAAGGCATAGACATTTTGGTGAGGTACTGATGTTTAGTACTGTAAGGAGTCCCAGAACGCTCCTGAGTGAAGAAGTGGAATGTCTGCCAGTTTGAAATGAGGTAACGGAATGTGAGGCAACTGGCAGTTGAAGCTGAGTTCTTTTCAGATGGGGAGGGGAAGTAGAACTCCTTAGCATCAGAGTGTGTTAATTACTGTATAAGAAATACTAAAGATCTGATGGTCATTTTTGAAAAATCCTTTCTTAGCGAGCCCCTAGAAGCCAAGAGGAACATACGTGCCAAATTTCAAGTTGGTAGGCTTTACAGTTCTAGAGATTTTGTGATGAATGAATGGTATTTGGTTTTTATATATATAAAAGATGAACAATTAACCAGTTCAACTGGAACTTAACATGTGGTCCTCACACTTGACATTAAGACTGAAAAGAAAAAAAGAATCTAGGTTTTCTATCTCCAGCATGATATTTTTGATCTTTTCCTCTTGTTCCTTCTCTACTTTTCCCCTCCCAAGATAGCATCCCTGTATTTCAGTTCTTACAATTATTCCTCTAGGCAGAACTGCCTACTGGCTTATGCATGGATTTGATCTGATGGCATGGTTAAAAGTCAAATCCAATCCAATCTCTAAAACTGATAGACTTTCCAAATTGGATTGTCAATTCAGGTCAAGCTGTTGGATTGAATCAGTTGCTTCTGAATCAATCGAGTGATTTTTCTGGAGGTGGGGAAATCACCCATCTGCCCCCTGAATTGAAGTGAATTGACTTTCCAAATCAAATCAACAATTTCATTCAGAAGTGACTCAGTTTGCACACTGGTTTTGATGATAAAGCTTACAACTTTTTAGTTATGGAAGAGAGAGAGAGAGAGAGACAGAGAGACAGAGAGATGGAGGGAGAGAGAGACAGAGAGAGAGAAACATAGAGAGAGAAACATAGAGAGAGGCAGAGAGAGGATGAGAATTCTCCCTTTCTCAAAATGTTAGAATGTGACTCAATTCAGTGAAAATGACAAATGAGAGATTCAAGAACCCCAGAATGTCATTATAAAACTCATCAGCCTTTGGTCTTCTTCCCATTCTCAGCAAAATTCTTGTGTTCATCCATGATTGCTTTTTCTGGCTGTTCCATGCTGGACATTTCCATAACTAAACCTTGCATTTTAGTCATTGGAAACTTTTATGCAAAGAAATATATGTGTGGCTTCTCGCAACCCTGTGGAGATTATCTGCCACAACCTCCTTTTTATACAGGAGCTCATTGCTTCCTGAGCAGAGTTTTATCTATAGATGTCCCAAGGACACTTTTTCAAAAGTCAACTGGATTTTCTTTGTTTCTTCCTTGAAGATGTTTCCCTTTTCATCCAGGAAGCTTCTTCAGTTGTGAAGAAGCTTCTTGTGCGAGAAACAAAATGTCTTCAGGGGAAAAACAAACAAAGAAAGTCCACTTCATCCTCTTTCTTCTTTTAATGACCCCCAAATCCCTTGCAGGGTGGAGTATGGACAATTGAATGCAGCTGAGTATTTACTGGCCAGATGCCCTTCCTGTTGCCAATGTGGAGTTGTGTTCAGCAGATATATTCTCATTGTACCCAGGGAGAGAAATATCTGCCTCTACCTAGGATCGAACTCACGGCCCCCTGATTGTGAGGCAAGCGCTCCATCTCTAGGCCACCACATTACTCTAAATAAAGTCCAGTTGACTTTTGAAAAAGTACCTTTGGGATAACCATGATTGGATGACCGGGAATCTCCATAGACATTTACCTTTAGATGTTTTCTCTAACTTATTTTTGATCTATCCATGGAAGCTCGCCATCTAGCTTCTTCTGGAATGCCTGAAGATAGATCATCCCAGGTTCCTTGAAATGTCCCGAGGAGACACTCTTGAACTACAACAAATTATCTTTTGTTGTGATGCACCACAATCATATTGCAGGTTCTTGACCATTCCCAATGAAAGTGCTGAGCCCTGCTTCTGGAATGGCTTGTCCTGATTTTATTCTCGTGGCCCCATATTTTTCAGAGCAACTGGAAGTGGTTTTGCTGGTATATGGACTTCCTCCACAGTAGTATACCTCAGGCAACATTGTGTCTTAACAGAGGTGCTAGAAGTCTACACACATAGCAACCGAACTGGATATTGCAACCCTCTGAGGAGATGACCAGGCTGAGCCCAAGAGAGGGGTCAAACATGCCATAAGTCATGAGTCCCTGCACATCCTCAAGAGATCTAAATCCATCCTATTTTGAATGCCTTCTTATTCTGGCTAATTTCCTCCGACTGTTAGTAGGTCAGATTTTATAGAGAACTTAGGCTTGCAATAAATCTTTACACCTTTTTGAGCTGCCTGAATCTCCTAATTTCCCCAGTGCTTGGACGTCTCATGGTTAAAAACTTCAAAGGCAGTAATTAAGGTCCTTGGTAGGCTCTGAGATTGGTTGTTGTATTGCAGATGTTTCGTGACCCAACTAGGGAACATCATCACTGCAAGAAAGGGAATGTATGTAGTGGAGAAAGAAAAGGGGATGAGTAGGAATAGAACCAGAAGGAGGAGGAAGATGATGACGATGAGGAGGAGGAGGAGGACTGTGAGGTCCTTTCTGAACTTGATGGTTTACTTGCAGACGCTTCATGACCCAACTAGGTAACATCATCAGTGCACTGATAATGCTACCCTTGTTGAGATATTTAATTTAATAGCTGGAAGAGTACAGTGTATAATGAGTCAGAACAAACAACTGTAGCTGATTGGTTGGAGAGTGTGAGTTCCTGCATGAGGCAATCTATCTTATGATTGGGTACTGTGGTTGAAAAGGGGGAGTTTCCCTTTTTTCCCGCCTTTTTTTTGACGTGCCTGACGATTTACCTCACGATGTAGTGATGTGCCTGACTATCTTGTCTGATATATCTATATCTACATCTACATCTACATCTATCTATCTATCTATCTATCTATCTATCTATCTATCTATCTATCTATCTATCTATCTCTATCTCTATCTCTATCTCTATCTCTATCTCTATCTCTCTGCCTGCCTACCTACCTATCATTTATCTCTATCCCACTGCCTACCTGCCTATCTCATCTCATATCTCTCTCTCTCTCTCTCTCCATCTCTCTGTCTACCTACCTACCTACCTACCTACCTACCTACCTACCTACCTACATACATACATACATACATACATACATATGTATCATCTATCTCTATCCCTCTGCCTACCTGCCTATCTTATCTTATCTATCTATCTATCTATCTATCTATCTATCTATCTATCTATCTATCATCTATCTATCTATCTATCTATCTATCTATCTATCTATCTATCATCTATCTATTATCTATCTATCTATCTATCTATCTATCTATCTATCTATCTATCTATCTATCTATCTATCTATTATCTATCTATCTATTATCTATCTATCTATCTATCTATCTATCTATCTATCTATCTATCTATCATCTATCATCTATCATCTATCATCTATCTATAATCACTGACTCCATTCGGAGTCTGGCTGTGCAATTCCCTACCAACCCTCATTTGGGCAATAAAACATCTGCAAGAAAATAACCAAGTTCAGAAAACAGCAAGGACCCCTCACAAGTTTTGGAGTTGGATAAATGTGTTAAAAATAAATAAAGCCAAACAACAAAACCTTAAGCCTTAAAAAAAAGGAAAGGAAAGGCAATGAGATTTGTTTGCAGACAAATAAAATATTTGTCAGTTTTACTTTAGGATTGGAAGAGCTGTTTACAGTCTCCTAGCAACACTCTTTCTAATTTTTCACACTCCAACTAATGGGGAAAAAAGGAATCATTTACTACAGATTGTTCCACAAACATAAACATGAATTCTTTAAAATTTGAATAAAAATTGAACTTCCTTCTTTCCTTTCTCCATCACTCGCTTCCTCCCTCCCTCCCTTTCTCCCTGCCTCCATTCCTCCCCTCCCTCCTTCCTTCCTCCCCCCTCCTTCCTCTGTCTCTCTCTCCTTCCCTCCCTTTCCCCTCCCTCCCTCCCTTCCTCCCTCCCTGCCTTTCTCCATGCCTCTCTCCCTTTCTCCCTGCCTCCATTCCTTCCCTCCCACCTTCCTTCCTTCCCTCCCTCCTTCCCTCCTTCCTCCGTCTCTCCCTCCGTCCCTCCCCTTCCTCTCCCTCCCTCTCTTCCTCCCTCCCTGCCTCTCTCCATGCCTCCCTCCCTTCCCTCCTTCCTTCCCTCGTTCCGCCGTCTCTCCCTCCTTCCCTCCCTCCTTCCCTTTCTCTTTTCCTCCCTTTCTTTCTCCCTCTCTCTCTCCTTTCCCCCTCCATCCTTTTATTCTCTCCTTCCGCAATCTCTCTCTTTCCGTCCCACCCTTTATCCCTCTTGCCCTCCCTCCATTTCTCCCTCGCTCCCTCCCATCCTACCCTCCTTCTACCATCTCTCCCTCCCTCTCTTTCTTCCTGCCTCCATGGCTTCCTTCCCTCCCACCCTTTATTGCTTTATTTCCAGGAGGGGGAAAATAAAATTAGATAAATTCTGATGGCTCTCTGTGTGTGGGTGTTTTGTAGCTCTAAAGACAAAGTTCACCCATTAAAAATAGTAAACATTGAGTTAGTCTAGACTGGTGCAGTGATTCTCTGAGTGAATTTGAAATGCATATTTTTCTTTTCTTTGGTTGAAAATGAGGTTTCTAAATAAATATGTTTTTTTTTTCACAAAAGAATGTCAATCGGTGCAACTTAAATATGTTTGTTAATGTCTTAGCAACAATGAAAACATGAAACACAACACTCAATTTAGAGAAGAATAAACTCTCCCTTGAGAAAGCTTCTCCCCCTCTCTTAATATTTTGCTTTAAAAGGAAGAAACAGGTTTAGTTTCTCTCATGTGCTCTCTGTGTTTGTGTTTGTGTGTGTGAGAGAGAGAGAGAGAGCAAGAGAGAGAGAGCAAGAGAGACAGAGAAAGAAAAGGAAGGAAGAAGAGAGGGAAGAAGGAAGGAAATGGAGGGAGAGAGGAAGAGAGGGAGAAAATTGGGGAGAAGGAAGGAAAGAAGGAAATTGAGGGAGGAATAGAGGAAATGAGGGAGGAAGGAAATGGGAAAGTGAAGGACGAGGAGGGAAGGATGAAGAAGGAAAGAAGGAAATGGAAGAAGAAAGGAAGAAAGGGAGGGGAAGCAAGAAATGGAGAGAGAGAAGAAAGGATGGGAAGGGAGTGAGGGAAAAGACGGGAGGGGAGGGAGGGAGGAAATGGGGGAGCAAAGGAAGAGGGAGGAATGGAGGGAGGAAATGGAGGGAGGAAGAAGGGAAGAGAGGGAGAGAAGGAGGAGAGAGAGGAAAGGAAGGAGGAAAGAAGGAAATGAAGTAAGGAAGGGAGGAAATGAGGGAGGGAAGAAATGGGAAAGTGAAGGACGAGAAAGGAAGGGAAGGAGGAGGAGGGGAATGGGGGGAAGGAGAGGAAGGAAGGAAAGGGGAAAAAGAAGGAATGAAACAGAGAAGGAAGGGAGGGAGGGAGGGAGGCTGGTTAGTGCCCTGAAGGCCTTCCTTCACCTTTCAATTAATTTTTAACAATGCTTTAACCAAAGTTACCTCCTTTAAATTTTTAACTATTATATATTGTTTCTACATTTTAATATTTTATTGTACACCACCCAAGAGGAAGGTATGAGGGAGATGTTCAAGATTGTAATGAATAAAAAATAAAAATAAATGTTGGAAAGCTTTTCTGAAAACAAAGAAGCAAGCAAGAAGAATACAGACAAAACTTTTCTGGATGTGGAGTTGAACAAGGAAAAAGATTAAACCAAACATATAAAAACCAAATATGTGTGTGTGTGTGTGTGTGTGTGTGTGTGTGTGTGTTTCTTTGCTTGTTTTATTGCTCCCTTGCTCCTTCCCTTCATTTCCTTCTTTTTTCCTTCCTTTCTCCCTCACCCTCCAATTTCCTTCCTTCCCTCCCTCCTATTTCCTTCTTTCCATCCTCCTTCCCTCCCTTTCCTTCCTTCCCTCCCTCCCTACTCCTTCATTTCCTTCCTCCTCCCCTCCCTACCTCCATTTCCTTCCTTCTTTCCATTGAGCTGCCATCCATTGTCCTCCTTCCCTCCCTTCCTTGTTTCATGATGGCTATAAATGGCATAGGATTTCCTGCTTGAGCAAGGGGTTGGAGTAGAAGACCTCCAAGGTCCCTTCCAACTCTGTTAACATCCATCCATCCATGCATCTATCCATCTTCCTTCAATCTTCCTTCCATCCATCCATCATTCCTTTCTTCCATCCATCCATCTTCCTCCCTCCATTTCCTTCCTTCTTTCCATCCATCCATCCATCCATCCATCTTCCTTCCATTTTTTCTTCCTTCCTTCTATCCATCTTCCATCCATCATTCATTTCTTCATCCATCCATCCATCCATCCATCTTCCTCCCTCCCTCCATCTCTTTCCTTCTTTCCATCCATCTTCCATCCATCATTCCTTTCTTCCATCCATCTTCCTCCCTCCCTCCTTTGTTTTATGATGGATATAAACAGTATAGGATTTCCTGCTTGAGCAAGGGATTGGATTAGAAACCGCCAAGATCCCTTCAAACTCTGTTAACATATTATTCTGATTTGGGTCAGTTGCTCTACTGAGCAAATGCTCATAAGGTGTTTCTTCTTCTTCTTTTCTTCTCCTTTTCTCCTTCTTTTCTTTCTTTTTAATCAGTCAGACCTTATGATCTGCCAACGAGGAAATGTATGCTAATCTACCCTTTTAAAAACAAGTGTGAACTCCATTACACTTTAAAAGCTAATCGATGGGGCACAGAAATCAACTTACTGTGATTCATAACTTCTCCTTTATTTGCATTTCAAATTTCTAGTCCATATGGAAGGACGGTATTTCAAGTATTGGGACCCATTGTTGGAAGTCTTGAGTGGGGGAGGGGGCATTTATTGGAGGAAGATTTATGATGAAGATGATGATGATGACCATTTCCTGACATTAGGTTGCTTCTCGCAAGATCTGAACAATGAAAAGGGAAGCTGAGATCCAGACTCTGCTAAAAATGTGCAAATTGTCCCTTTCACTTAACAGATGCCAGTTGCTGAATTAGAATAATAGAATATCAGAAAAAGAATAGAATAGAATAGAATAGAATGGAATGGAATGGAATGGAATGGAATGGAAGGGAAGGGAAGGGAAGGGAAGGGAATGGAATGGAGTGGAGTGGAATGAGAAATAGAATAGAATGGAATGAGAAATAGAACAGAACAGAACAGAACAGAACAGAACAGAATAGAATAGAATAGAATAGAATAGAATAGAATAGAATAGAATAGAATAGAATAGAATAGAATAGAATAGAATAGAATAAGCTGGAACAGAGTTGGAAGATATCTTAGAGGTCTTCTAGTCCAATTCCCTGTTCAATCTGTTCTTAAAAAACCTCCAGTGTTGGAGAACCCACAACCTCTAGAGACAAGTTGTTCCACTGGTTAATTGTTCTCACCATCAGGAAATTTCTCCTCAGTTCTAAGTTGCTTCTCTCCTTGATTAGTTTCCACCCATTGCTTCTTGTTCTACCCTCAGGTGCTTTGGAGAATAGTTTGACTCCCTCTTCTTTGGGGCAGCCCCTGAGATATCGGAACACTGCTATCATGTCTCCCCTAGTCCTTCTTCTCATTAAACTAGACAAACCCAGTTCCTGCAACTGTTCTTCCTATGTTTTAGTCTCCAGTCCCCTAATCCTCTTTGTTGCTCTTCTCTGCACTCTTTCCAGAGTCTCCACATCTTTTTTACATCATGGCGACCAAAACTGAATGCAGTATTCCAAGTGTGGCCTTACCAAGGCCTTATAAAGTGGTATTAACCCTTCACGTGATCTTGATTCTCTCCCTCTGTTGATGCAGCCTAGAACTGTGCTGGCTTTTTTGGCAGCTGCTGCACACGGCTGGCTCCTATTTAAATGGTTGTCCACTAGGACTCTAGATTTCCTCTCACAGTTACTGCTAGTGAGCGAGGTACCACCTATCCTTTACCTGTGCATTTGTTTTTTCTGCCTAAGTGTAGAACCTTCTAGGTCTTCTAGTCCAACCCCCTGCTCAGACCGAAAACCCAGTAATAGAAAATAAAGAAGCCGAGACTCAAAAGGAGCCAAAAATTTGCTTGGTGCAAATCGTTCTTTTGGCTGAATGGATGCAAGTTGCAGAGTTGAGTTTCGGGGACTGGATTTGAAACGTTGACTGCGCTGCTGTCCTTTGTTGATGATCAAGATGAGCAAACCTTGAAGACTTGGTACTGCTATTCCCTTCGGCCCATTGGATTCGCGCCAGCCCCTTTCCACACACCTATTTTGCTAGTGCAATTGCGTGTGCAACAATGGGAGGCCGTGGCCGCAGAGTACGTAATTGTGTGTGCAAATGTCTCATTATTGGCCTTTCTTTGCGCAATTAACCAATTTGCCTATATTGTCGCCAAAGCTTTGCCGCTAAATTAGACAGGCATCTGCGCAGACAAATGAGAGGCATGTAATTGCGCAGACAAAACAAAATCCGACGGATTCAGAGATGATAATTTTGGGAAAGGTAGGTTTGGTCATGACTTTGTGTGATGTTACTCATAAGACAGGCATGTATGTCTCAGAAGAAAACCCGCAAAATGGGAAGAGACATTTCTATTCTTTCTTTCTTTCTTTCTTTCTTTCTTTCTTTCTTTCTTTCTTTCTTTCTTTCTTTCTTTCTCTCTCTCTCTCTCTCTCTCCCTCTTTTTCCTCCTTCCATCCCATTTCTTTCCTTCGTACCTTTCTCTTCTTTTCCTTCTTCTCCCTCCACCTGTCTCCTCCCGCTCTCCCTATTTCCTTCCTTTCTTCCCTCCCTCCCTCCCTCCCTCCCTCTATTTCTTTCCTTCCTTTCTCTTCTTTTCCTTCCTCCCTCCCCCTCCATCTCTTCCCTCCCTCCTTCCCTCTGTCCTTCCTCCCTCCCTTCCTTCCAAAGCAATTTTGCATTCTTCTTCGAACCTCCATGCTACCCTCCCTCTCTTCCCTCCCTTCTTCCCTTCTTTTCCATTTCCTTCCTTCCTTTCTCTTCTTTTCCTTCCTCCCTCCCTCCTTCTCTTTCCCTGCATTTCCGTCCTTTTCCTTCCTTCCTTCCCTCCCTCCTCATTTCCTTCTTTCCTTTCTCTTCTTTTCCTCCCTCCCTCTCCTTCCTCCCTCCCTCCATCTCCTCCCTTCCTCCTGCTTCCTCCCTTCCTTCCTTCTTTCCTAAGCGATTTTGCATTCTTCTTCAAATGTCCATGCTACCAACTAATCTACATTTCTTTTGCTTCTATAGGAAAATGTCATGTGGAACTGTGCCTAATGCATTAGAAGATTCAACAATGACTTTTGTCACCTGATCTTTCTTTTCTTTTTTAAAATTATTTTAGAAGAAATGAAAATGCCTTGGCACTTGTTATCTTTCAGCAGGGGGAAAAAACCTTTCTAGGAAAATGTCCCTATTTGCAATTAAAATTTGGAATTGTTGGTCAGACCCATTATATTCTAAATGAACTTGTACCTGGGCAAATGGGATCGAATTCATCATGAACTCCTGGAAGACTTATCATGGAGCCTAAGAAAATGTGATTAGGAATTGGGATTGTGTAATATACAAATAAGTAAACAAGCCATGTTTCCTTCCCTCCCTCCATCATTCTCTCATCTATTACCTCTCTCATTCCTTTCCTCCCCTCTCATCTCTCTCTCCCCTCCCCACTTCCTCCCTCTCTCATCTCTCCCTCTCTCCCTACTTCCCTTCTCCCTCTTTCATCTTTTATCTCTCTCCCTCCATTCCTCTCTCATCTATTATTTTTCTCTATCTCTCCCTTTGTTCCACCCTCTCTCATCTATTCTTTCTTTCTTTCTTTCTTTCTTTCTTTCTTTCTTTCTTTCTTTCTCTCTCTCCCTCCCTCCCTCCCTCCCTCCCTCCCTCCCTCCCTCCCTTCCTCTCAGATAAAGGAAATGAAGGAGAAGCAAACAGAAAATAAAATATGATAATAGAATGTCTGGAACTTTTCTTAAGTTCTTAGAGGCCAGACTGCCTGGTTTGTTGATAAATATACTATGGGAGAAAAGCAGGCATAGCCTGGAGGCAGAGTCAAGAGAGGAATCAGCCTGAAGTCATTACATTCCCACAAATGGACTAAATCCAATCCCTCTTGAATTCTGTTGACTCTTGTCTAACCCTAATTTAATGCCGACTGTTTGTTGACTACATTCTTCAGTATAGTCAAGAACAAGAAATCTGTTTAACTGAAACTTAAGCTGTGGTTCTGATTCTTCTTACCTGGCATATACACTCAAAAGACATTGGTATAAACTTGAAATAGATCCTGTAAAACCTCTCAAGATTCAAGATGAACCAAAGGTGAAGGACTAGGGGTGACATGATAGCGGTATTCCGGTATTTGAGGGGCTGCTGCAAAGAAGTGAGGGGTCAATTTGTTTTCCAAAGCACCAGAAGGCAAGACAAGAAACCACGGATGGAAACTAATCAAAGAGAGAAGCTGCCTGGAATTAAGGAGAAAGAGTGAAGGCAATTAATCAGTGGAAGGACTTGCCTCCAGAAGTTGTTGGCGCTTCATCACAAAAACCAGACGTTTTTAAGAAGAGACTGGACAGCCACTTGTCTCCTGCTTGAGCAGTGGGTTGGACTAGTAGACTCCATTCATCTCTATTCTGATTAATTGAGAGATTGGAAGTTATGGGTCCTACCTATTTAGAATCCAGCAGTACCAAGGTTCAGTGGGAATTCATTACAGGGGTGAAATGCTACCGGTTTGGGCCGGTTTGCACGAACTGGTAGCAAAACATACTAAAAAATGTTCTGACGATCGCATGTCACACAGTTGATTTTTGGAACTTAAAAAAAAACTTTTAAAGCATTTTTTTTACTACAGGCTGTCCGAAAATGTGGGGGTGGGTGAGGGTCTATTTTTGCTCCCAGCAAGCTTCCCTGAAGCCTGTGAGACCAAAAATGGGGGGTGGGGATGGAAAGAAAGAAAGAAAGAAAGAAAGAAAGAAAGAAAGAAAGAAGGGAGAAAGAAAGAGAAAGAAAGAAAAAGAAAGAAAGGGAAGGAGGGAGGGAAGGAAAAAGGAGAGGAAGGAAGGACTACAAACCTGGCACTAGACACAGCTTCAGAGGATAATCTAGGGCTGGAAGGGACCTGGAGGTCATCTAGTCCAACCCTGCTCCAGCAGGACATTGTTAAAGTGAGTTTCTTTGTTTCGATCCCCCAGTTACTACATAGCCACACCCACCCAGTCACATGACCTCAGCAAGCCACGCCCAATCAAGCCACGCCCCCAAGAAAAAAATTAGATTTCACCACTGGCTCATTACATTTCTAAGTTTTATTGCACTGTTCCAAAGGTATTGTAAGCTGCAGAGATGCTCCTTGACTGTAGCAGGCAGAAATCCAATAAATGGATAAATAAATGTGAGATTCAGCATTTGCAACTATTTCTGCATCTTGCAACCCCCACCCCCCCTGCTGTCAGTGGGAGGGAGATGAGCTGCCCTTAACTCTGACAACAAAACCATTGGATGTTTCTATGTCTGGGGCTGCACCATTCTGTGTTTCATGCAGATGATTCGAAGGCCTGGTAGCTGCATTGAAAATGCCATGTTTAGGTTGGTTAGTTTTAATTAATAGAACAATTAATGAATGGAACGACTTGCCTCCAGAAACTAAGGGTGCTCCATCGCTGGAAGTTTTGAAGAAGTGATTGGACATCCCTTTTTCTGGAAAGGTGTAGCATCTCCTGCTTGAACAAAGTGTTGGAATAGAAGATTTCCAAGTCCTTTTCCAATTCTATTGTTATTCTGTTAATTCCCCCATTCGCCCACTTATATGCCCCCCCCCCCCGAGGACATAACTGCGGTCCCCCTAACCAATTTGCTCAGACTGAAGAAGCTACTTGGATAATAACAATAGCAATTACTGTGGACTTATATACCAAAACACAATGTTTTCCAACCCCCTCTTAAGCAGTTTACAGAGTCAGCTTCTTCAATCTGGGTCCTAATTTTACCCACCTCGGAAGGATGGAAGGCTGAGAAAACCTTCAGCTGGTGAGATTTGAACTGCCAAACTGCAGGTAGCCAGCAGTCAACAGTACTGCTCTCTAACCACTGCACCACTGTGACTCAAAGAAGGGAGGAAGAGAAGGGAGGGAGGGAGGGAGGGAGGGAGAAAGGAAGGGAGGAAGGAAAGAAGGAAGGAAGGAAAGAAGGAAGGAAGGAATAGCAATAGCACTTAGACTTCTATACCACTTTACAGCCCTCTCTAAGTGGTTTTAAAGAGTCAGCCTATTGCCCCCAACAATCTGGATCCTCATTTTACCCACCTCGGGAGGATGGAAGAACCACCATGCCACCATGTGCACTCAGAGAAGCAAAATTGAGGAGTAGAGGTAGTACTGCAATTTTTATTTACAGGAAAAATTCACGAGGAAGGCAAAAAATAAAAATAAAAAATAGAAAAAAAAAACTAGGTTCATTTGTATACCACCCTGCTGCAACATGATTCTGTTTGATAAAATATTAGCTAACATTTGATGGTCGGTGGATGACATCTATAAAGTATTATCAAACCAGTCTATTTCCATCTTTACAGTTGCTGTTGTTTGTGGTCCCCAGTTCCGTATTCATCGGCAGACTAAAAAAATAAGCAGAATGTGTTTTTTTTTTAATCATAGAACATTTGCATTTAACTAAGCATTTATTTATTTTTTTCAAAATGTACTATCTCTCAAAAGGCATAATTCTAAGTCTCTTTTATTTTTCTCCAAACATGCATCTTTAATAGATGTAGATGCTTTCTTCCCTGCTGAGTATTAACTCAGAACTTGCAGAAAAATAGCAAAGCTGCAGGATAATGGAGTTTTCAGCCAGCCTATTAGTAGGAGGTGAAGAGGTGGGTCTGGTCACATTGGAATCTGCAAAAATTGAATCCTTGAGTCTCCCTAAAGGATGAAGAATTCCAATCTTTTCCTAACGTTTATTTCCATATTTTACTCTCCGATCACATCCATCTCATCTCTTACTATGATTGTGAAAGAATATACAATACAATAGCAGAGTAGGAAGGGACCTTGGAGGTCTTCTAGTCCAACACCCTGCCTAGGCAGGAAATCCTATACCATTTCAGACAAATGGCTATCCAACATCTTCTTAAAGACTTCCACTGTTGGGGCATTCATAACTTCTGGAGGCAAGTTGTTCCACTGATTAATTGTTCTAACTGTTGGGAAATTTCTCCTCAGTTCTAGGTTGCTTCTCTCCTTGATTAGTCTCCACCCATTGCTTCTTGTTCTACCCTCAGGTGCCTTGGAAAATAGTTTGACTCCCTCTTCTTTGTGGCAACCCCTGAGATATTGGAACACTGCTATCATGTCTCACCTAGTCCTTCTTTCTATTAAACTAGACATACCCCAGTTCCTGCAACCATTCTTCATATGTTTTAGTCTCCAGTTCCCTAATCATCTTTGTTGCTCTTCTCTGCACTCTTTCTAGAGTCTCCACATCTTTTCTACATCGTGGCCACCAAAACTGAATGCAGGATTCCAAGTGTGGTCTTACCAAGGCCTTATAAAGTGGTATTAACCCTTCATGTGATCTTGATTCTATCCCTCTATTTATGCAGCCTAGAACTGTGTTGGCTTTTGGGGCAGCTGCTGCACACAGCTGGCTCCTATTTAAACGGTTGTCCACTAGGACTCCAATTTCCCTTTCATAATTACTACTGTTGAGCAAGGTACCACCTATACTTTACCTGTGCATTTTGTTTTTGTTGCCTAAATGTAGAACCTTACTCTTTTCACCATTGAATTTCATTTTGTTAGATAGTGCCCAATGTTCAAGTTTGTCAAGATCCTTCTGTATCTTAAGCCTGTCTTCTGGAGTGTTGGCTATTCCTGCCATCTTGGTGTCATCTGCAAATTTGATGAGTTCCCCATTTATTCCCTCATCCAAATCATTGATGAAGATGTTTATTTATTTATTTATTTATTACTTGAACTTATTAGTCGCCCCCTCTCCCCACAGGGACTCGGGGCGACGTACAAAAGTATTATATAGCGTACAGAGGAGGTAAGAATAAATAAATAAGTTACAATACCTAAAAAAGTTAAAACCCCAGTGAAATTAACCCTTAAAAACTAAAATTACCAATTAAAAATGCCCAGGGCTGGAGAGGTTGTAGAATTATGCCAGGTCAGCTAGTCGAAACAGGTAGGTTTTCAGCTTCATACGGAAGGAGCGAAGGTCGGTTGTAGTCCTGATGTCTGGGGGGAGGTCATTCCAAAGGGTGGGGCCCACTACAGAGAAGGCCCTACTTCTGGGCGCTGCCCTCTGGCACTCTCTGGAGGACGGCACCCGGAGTAGTCCCTCTCTGTGTGAGTGGACGGGTCGCAGGGATGTATGGGGCAGGACGCGATCCCGCAGGTAACTAGGCCCTGTGCCATGGAGCGCTTTGAAGGTGGTAACCAGTACCTTGAAGCGCACCCGGTAGGCCACAGGAAGCCAGTGCAGCTCGCGCAGGATAGGTGTTATATGGGAGAACCTCGATCTCCCCATAATTACCCGCGCGGCTGCATTCTGGACCAACTGCAGTCTCCGGGTGCACCTCAAGGGGAGCCCCATGTAGAGAGCATTACAGTAGTCCAGGCGAGACGTCACCAGCGCGTGAGTGACTGTACGCAAGGCCTCCCGGTCCAAAAGGGGCCGCAATTGGCGCACCAGGCGAACCTGGTGGAACGCCCCCCTCGCCACGGCTGCCACATGATCTTCCATAGACAGCCGGGCATCAAGGAGGACACCCAAATTGCGCGCCCCTTCCACCGGGGCTAATTGATCATCTCCGATGGTCAGCGATGGCATATGCTGGTTGAACCGGGAAGCCGGAAGCCACAGCCACTCTGTCTTGGAGGGGTTGAGCCTGAGCCTGTTGTCATCCATCCAGACCCGTACGGTTTCCAGACACCAGGACATCACTTCAACAACCTCGTTGGGGTGGTTTGGGGTGGAAATGTACAGCTGAGTGTCATCAGCGTACAGATGATATCCCACCCCAAAACCACGGATGATCTCGCCCAGCGGCTTCATATATATGTTGAACAGGAGAGGCGAGAGGATTGACCCCTGTGGGACCCCACAGATAAGGGGCCTCGCGGTCGACCTCTCCTCTCCTGCCAACACACATTGCGTCCGGCCAGAGAGGTAGGAGCGGAACCATCGTAATACGGTGCCCCCGACCCCTAACCCCTCCAGACGGCGCAATAGGATACCATGGTCGATGGTATCGAAGGCCGCCGAGAGGTCTAATAGGACAAGGATGGAGGAACAACCCCCATCCTTTGCCCTCCAGAGATCATCCACCAACGCAACCAAGGCTGTCTCCGTGCTGTGACCGGGTCGGAAGCCGGACTGGAGCGGGTCTAGATAATCAGCTTCTTCCAGGTGGCGCGGAAACTGCTGAGCCACCACACTCTCAACAACCTTCGCTAAGAAAGGAAGGTTGGAGACAGGACGGTAATTTGCTAGCTCCGTTGAGTCCAGAGAAGGATTCTTGAGCAGGGGCCTCACCACCGCCTCTTTCAAGGCGGCTGGTAAAAGGCCCTCACCCAGCGAAGCGTTCACCAGCCCTAGTAGCCAGCCTCGTGAGCCCTCCCAGGAGGCCAGTACCAACCAGGAGGGACACGGGTCCAATAAACATGTAGTGGCTCGCAGTCGCCCGCGCAACCTGTCCAAATCTTCGGTGACAACAGGGTCAAACTTCTCCCAGCATGGTCTCTCAAGACTAGCCTCAGACGTCCCCACTGGAGCACTGAGGTGGGTCCATCCCCTTTGGATCCGATCGATTTTATCCTGCAGGAACTCTCCAAATTCCTCTGCCCGGCCCAGCAATGGGGGGTCCCGTTGCCCCTGTGACAAAAGGGAGCGGGTCACCCGAAACAGGGCGGCAGGGCGGTTCTCTGCGGACGCTATAAGGGTGGCACAATACTGACGTTTGGCCACTCTTATTGCCACAAGGTAAGTCCTTACGTAGGCTCTTACTTTTGCTCGGTCGGATTCGGAGCGGGAGGACCTCCACTTGCTCTCTAGGCGTCTCCTAAGGCGTTTCATTGCCCTTAGCTCCCCGTTAAACCAGGGGGCCCGGGTAGATCGTGGCCGTCGGAGAGGCCGCAAAGGCGCCACCCGGTCTAAGGCACCGGCGGCCGCATTATTCCACGCGGCTACCAGGTCCTCTGCCCGGGGGCGGGGCAGGTCTGCAGGAGGTGGCCCAAGCTCTGCCTGGAACCTATCTGGCTCCATCAGACGCCTGGGGCGGAACCATCTGGGATAGTCTGGTTCCGCCTCCCCGCGGTGGGGAGCAGCGCCAGGGAAGTCCAGCTGGAGAAGTGAGTGATCTGACCATGACAGGGGCGTGATGACTAAATTCCCTCTTCCCAGATCACTCGTCCACTGGTCGGAGACAAACACAAGATCCAGTATATGGCCTCCCTCGTGTGTGGGGTCCTGAACTACTTGAGTCAGATCCATGGCTGTCATGGAGGCCATGAATTCCCGGGCTGCCCCGGATGCCTCTCCTGTCGATGGCAGGTTAAAATCCCCCATCACTAATAGCTTGGGGGTTTCAACCGCCATCTCTGTGATCCGCTCGAGGAGCCCGGGCAGGGCCGCTGATGTATGGCGGGGAGCCAGGTATACTATCAACAGGCCCAGCTGACTCCCTGGGCCCCATTTCACACCCAGAGACTCACAACCAGATATCTGCGACACAGTGAATTCCCTCGGTGCCAAATCTTCCCGGATGATTATCGCTACCCCACCACCCCTACCTTGGGCCCGTGGCTGGTGGAATACACGGTAACCTGGAGGGCACATTTCCCTGAGGGGCAACCCCCCCTCTGGGCCCAGCCAGGTTTCCGTTATTCCTGCGAGGTCCGGCTCCCCCTCTGTGATCAAGTCACTGATGAGGGGGGCCTTATTAATCACGGACCTCGCATTACATAACATCAGCCTAAGGCCCAGGCTCTGCCGATCCTGTCCACCTAGCCTGCGGGGGTTGGTACAAGCGACCGGGCGTATCCAGCGGCCCCGGTCTCCCAACCGATTGTATGTTCTTCTAGTGTCCTCGCGCCCACCCCTCCCTACGACCGTCGCAATTGGAATTCCTCTTGTAGGAATGGTGTTTCCTCCCATCCCCCTCACTCCGCTCCCTTCCGTCCTGACCCCACCTGTTGACCTGGCTATGTCCATATCCCAAGGCAAAGTAGCCCTCCCCCCCTCCCTGGAACCCCTTAAAACCTTTAAAAAACATTTTACTAAAAAACCCCTAATCCCCCGCTTCCTCCACCTCTCTGGGTTAATAAACCCCTCATCGAGGTGGGCCCTCTTCAGGGCAAGGGGGCATGCCTGCGAGAGGGGGGACCCTCGCAGTCGAAGAATGTCAGACCTTGAATAGATAAAAATGTTAATCAATCCATGACTATGGCTGTGGCAGGGTTTTTCTTTGCAGCAGGTCCAAGATGTAACTAGATGTAAAATAGAGCAATGAGTATTTGACAGGCAGATAAGATGGAAGAGGAAGCAGACCTCGCAATCCATAGTAATCTACAGTCCACCAGCGAGGCCCAGAGGTAGTTCTTAAGGCCCAGAGGCCCAGAGGTAGTTCTTAGAATATACAGGGATCGCACCTCAGCGGGGGTGCGGGGTGGGGGATGGGCGGGGGGGGGTAGGCGGGGTGCCAAGGCCAGCTGCTCAGCCTATTGATCTTCTGGAGGTCGCCCAGAACCTCCGGCGACCCCCTGGCTTTCTTCTCCAGCCCCACCGGCCCCACTGGCCTCTTAGCCAGGCTGCGGTCAGAGCGATAGATGAGAAATAGATGAGAAATAGGGCGCCCGATATTCCAGCGCCATTTCTGCCGCCCCGTCGCCACCGTCGGTTGGATCCAGACGCCGCCCCCGCACAGCAGGATGTAGCTCGCCTCCCACACGTTCTCCTCACCGACTCGCTATCTTCCTGGAGTCGCTCCTCCGCTGTCCCGTTGTCCCGCCGCCCTGGCAGCCACATAGACCTCCTCCTTTCTGCTCTTGTTGTTTTTTTTTCGCTGCCGCGGCTCGGCCTCTGTGTTCCCTGCATTCTCGTCTCTTCGCCGTCCTCCTCCTCCTCTGCCTCCATCCTCCTGGCTATCTGGACCCCGCCCAGGGTCCAAGCTGTTAACAACGAGAGCCAGGGTTGCCACTTAATGAATTCTAGGCCCCCAGAATGACCAACGGGGGCCGAAAACGCCTGCTGTCCCTGCCAAAGAGCCCCATCGTTTACGGAGCTTTGAGAAGGTCCGCCATTTTCCCCCGGAAGCCCCTCCCCATGTTGAAGAGTCCTGGGCCTAAAACAGAGCCTTGGGGTACTCCACTGCATACTTCCCTCCATGTAGATGCAGTTCCACTGAGAACTACACATTGAGTGCGGTTGGTCAGCCAGTTACGAATCCATCTGGTGGTGATGCTGTCTAACCCACATTCTTCTACTTTATCTAGTAGTAGGTTATGGTCTACCTTATCAAATGCCTTACTGAAGTCCAAGTAAACTATATATAAACTATTTAGAATGGCATGGAAGAATAGAATAGAATAGAATAGAATAGAATAGAATGGAATGGAATGGAATGGAATGGAATAGAATAGAATAGAATAGAATAGAATAGAATAGAATAGAATAGAATAGAATAGAATAGAATAGAATATTCCACTGATTAATTGTCATCACTATCAGAATTTTCTCCTTAATTCCAGGTTCTACCCTCAGGTGCTTTGGAGAATAGTTTGGGACTCCCTTTATTTTATGGAGAAAGTGGTATAAAGAAGGATAAGGATTTTTTTTTAAAAAAAATGCATATTTCAAATTTACCAAGCTAACCATACTGCCATTTTTTTTCTTGTTGCTCTTAAAATCAGGACTATAATTTTAAAACAGACTCAGGTTTAATAATTATGAAAAGGATGAGATGTTTCTTCTTTTACTTTTTCTTCTTCCTCTCCCTCTCCTTCTCCTTCAATATAAGATAAGATAGGATATGAGATATGATATGATATGATGTAATGTAATGTAAAGTAAAGTAATATAATATGTCCAGTACAGTCCTTGGCACCTCAGTTGTAAAAAAAAAAAAAAAAAACTAGTACAATTTACCTTTATTGCAGTACTTTTATTAAACTATTTTTGTTGTTTTCAGATCTACCTTCCATCTCCCTAATAAATTCATTCTTTTATTATCAACACAAAGCTTCAATCAAAAAGTGGCAAATATTGTTTTACACAATATACATACATGCACCCTTAGGAACTGTCTTGAATTTTATTAACATTTTCTTAACCCCTGAGGGGGACAAAAAGACAAACATTTAATTTTTCAGCAAAACACTGCATTGAGCCAGTGCTGAGGGGAAAATATAGTTTGGGTTGTCAAAATCCATGTTGGATCATAATTAAGGGATTAGTAATTAGTGCAATTGTCAACTTGAGGGTTTGGATAGAAGAAAACATTTGTAGCTCAGGGATGGACTGTGGGGTCCTTCGTTCTCTCTGAGCTTAGTGGTTTTCTTGCAGGCATTTCATTAGCCAACTGGGTAACATCATCAGTGCACTGAGGGAGCATCAAGGACCCCACAGCCTGAGGATTAACAGCCATTTGTAATGGAGACCTCAATTTCCTAAATGGAGTTGCAGGATAATCTTCCATTTCAGTCCTCATTTAATCCCTTGACTAGATGATAACCCGGCATGGGGCAGATACTTATTTATAGGGGGGAAATATCCAGACCAAACATAATTTCTAATGTTGGAATTTCTCCCTTACCAGAGGGAGCCCCCTTGTGGAGTACTGTGGCAACTCTACTGTGCTTTACAGTAGAATCCATTGTAAGGTAGTACAGTAGAAGCCATTGTAAGGCACAACAGGCTTTATCTTAACTGAACACACATACCAAGAGGTTTTAGGGAAGTCTTACCCCCGTGGTATCTGTTTCCAGAGAGTAAGTCATCTGTATACCAAGTTTGGTTCAAAATTGGTTGAGGCGTGCCAGAGTTATGCTGGAACATATACACACACAGCTGTTGATAGATAGATAGATAGATAGATAGATAGATAGATAGATAGATAGATAGATAGATAGATGGATGGATGGATGGATGGATGGATGGATGGATGGATGGATGGATGGATGGATGGATGGATGGATAGATGGATGGATGGATGGATGGACAGATATAGATTGTGAAATTCATTCAGATAGGGTGGATGGATGGATGGATGGAAAGACAGGTGGATGGGCTGATAGATCGATGGATTAGATACCAGGAAGTCTGTGTCCTCTGTTAGAAACTGTATGGATACTTTATATCCAGGATGTTCTGTTCTCAATCTGGTCCTTCAGGACTTCTAATGGTGTCCTCATCACCAACATTCACTTCTCTGCTGCTGAGCCTCTTCTTCACCTCCTTTCCACTTTTCCTAGCATCAGAGCTCCCTCTAGAGAACTAAGTCTTTGCATAATACATCCAAATCTATTTCTGTTAGGGAAAAAAAGTTCGGAAAAGTTTAAGGGACAAAACTTTAGAGATAAGATAGTGTTTCAATAAACAATGTGGACTTTTGGTCTTTTTTTTTAAATTGGATGTGGCATAGCATGTCATACTTATCTTTCTACCCAGCATTTTCTATTCTAATGATTCTGTTTCCAACAGAAACCATATGATTCACTCAATCATTTAAAGATGCCCAAAAATGTAATGTTGGGTCCTTAAAAATATGAAGCATGAGCTTCCAAATGACATGTGAAGTTTTTTAACTTATTATTTGGGACAGGAGAAAAACTTCATTTTCTAGAAAATTGAAAGTAAAAGACACACAAACCAATGACAAGAAAAGAAAGCTCTTATATACTCTGAATGTCATCCATTTTTATAATTTGGTTAATATTTTTTTTTTCTGTCTGTCTCATTCTCCACCACTTCTCTTATTTCTCTTGAGTTCTTTGTCACATCCCAGTGTCGGAAGAAAATCTCCAAGCTGGGAGAAAGACACTGGAAACATGGAGGCTGATTGAAAAGATGGTTTAATGATGAAGCAGAACTACCAAGCACATGGTCCTGGTGCAGCTGACCACATGGAGTTGAGAGTGATGGGTTTTATACCTTCTTTAAGCTTTGCACTTGAGCTTCCTGTTCCTGTGCAAGAAGATGTATTCTATTTGTTATTGTCAGATTCCCATGAGGCCATGAACGGGTTATGTAGGGGTCATAGCTGGCTCTATAGGAAAAGTAGAAATCCTAAGTCAGTGACGGCTAACCATTTTGTTGTTGGGTGTCAGAAATGTGAGTGTGCACATGCAATTGTACACATGTGTGCCAGCATCCATAATGCCAAGTGCCTCCACATGCATATGCCCACACAACATACCTACCCATGCTCCCTCTCACATGCACCACATTGCTTGCTTCCAAGTTGAGCTTGGTATTTCCTCTAGGGGGTGGGGGACGCTGTTTTTGCCCTCCTCAGGTTCCAGGAAAGCCTGGGGAGGGCAAAAAACGAGCCCAATGGACCTACCGGAAATTTAGAAATGGCCTCCCCCGCCCCCCCAGAAGGCTGAAAATCAGCTGGCTGGCACATGCATGTGCAGTGGAGCTGACGGCTTGGGTGCTGGCAGATATGGCTCAGTGTGCCACCTGGTGGCATGCTTCCCATAGGTTTGCCATCACGATCCTAGGTATTTGTCTGGTTGAGTTATGTTTGGTTGAAGCTTATGAGGTTGATGCAATGAAGGGGCCACGGTTAGATAATAAAAACAGAAGTTAGAAATGCAGGGACATAAAAAAGGATAAATGTTAAAATGGAAATGTGGAAGTGGAAAATGGAAAGCTAAATATTATTATTATTATAGTGTCAATGTTGTTGTGATGAATGTTATCGTAAGCTTTTTGATTGCGATGGCCTAAAAGCAACTGTACCCAGATAACACACTGTTTGGTTGAAATGGCATGTTATTCAAATAAAGTAAATAAAATGTTTTTTAAAAAAAGAAAAAGAGATTGGATAACTTTCTGTCTGAAATGGTATAGGCTTTCCTGTTTAAGCAGGGGGTTGGACTAGAAGATCTTCAAGATCCCTTCCAACTTTATTATTCTGTTACCAATCAAGGAGAGAAGCAACCTAGGACTGAGGAGGAATTTCCTGATAGGGAGAACAATTAACAAGTGGAACAGCTTGCCTTCAGATGTTAGAGAGAATTTCCACAAGGATGGATTCCAGCACCAGTCCAAAAGCCCAGAAAGCTAAACCTCTAATCCCGGTGATTGAACCCGATTGGATTGTGCAAACCACGATATTCCTACAGAAGTTATCAGTCAAGACAAAAGGATCCTAAGAAGTATCTGGTTGCTGGAATTTTCCTGGCAAAACACAAGAACGCAGTCAGAAAAAAAAAGAAAAAAACTTCCTCTCTTTTCCAGCACCTTAATAATAATAATAATAATAATAATTTTTATTTGATTAGCCGCAACCCTCTCCCGAAGGACTCGGGGCGGCGTACAATCAAAACAAATAAAAATACACATAAGACAAACATATATACAAAAAGAACAGAGACATATACATATGTGCATGGAGGAGAGTTGACTTATAAGTGAAGACAATTAAAAACACAATTTAAAATCCCCTTAAATAAAATTGCTAAATTAAAAAACCCATCAGGAGCGATACGAAGTTATGGTTGAGCCAGGCCAGCTATTTGGAAAAGGTGGGTCTTGAGCTTGACACGGAAGGAGCGGAGGTCAGTAGTGGTCCTAATATCCGGGGGGGAGGTCATTCCACAGGGCTGGGCCCGCCACAGAGAAGAATCTGCTCCTAGGCGCCGCCCCATGGCACTGTCTGGTGGACGGCACCTGGAGAAGTCCCTCTCTGTGCGAACGGATGGGTCATAGGGATGTATGGGGCAGAATACGATCCCGCAGATAACTAGGTCCTGAGCCATGGAGCGCTTTAAAGATCGTAATCAAGACCTTGAAACGCACTCGATAGACCACAGGAAGCCAGTGGAGCTTGCGCAGGAGAGGTGTCACATGGGAGTACTTGGTACTCCCCATAATCACCCGCGCGGCCGCATTCTGGACCAACTGCAGTCTCCGAGTGCATTTCAAGGGAAGCCCCATGTAGAGAGCGTTACAGTAGTCCAGGCGAGACGTCATCAGCGCATGGGTGACTGTGCGTAGGGCGTCCCGGTCCAATAGGGGGCGCAATTGGCGCACCAGGCGAACCTGGTGGAACGCCCCCCTGGCCACGGCTGTCACATGTTCATCCATGGACAGCCTGGCATCTAGGAGGACGCCCAAATTGCGCGCCCGCTCCACGGGGGCGAGTTGAATGCCCCCAATGGCCAGAGATGGAATTATCTGGTTGAACCGGGGAGCCGGAACCCACAGCCACTCCGTCTTGGAAGGGTGGAGCCTGAGTCGGTTGTCATCCATCCAGATCCGTATGGCTTCCACACACCGGGACATCACTTCGACGGCCTCGTTGGGGTGGTTCGGGGTGGAAATGTACAGCTGAGTATCATCAGTGTACAGATGATATCCCACCCCGAAACCACGGATGATCTCACCCAGCGGCTTCATGTATGTGTTGAACAGGAGTGGCGAGAGGACCGACCCCTGTGGCACCCCACAAGTAAGGGGGCATAGGGTCGACCTCTGCTCCCCTGCCAACACACGTTGCGTCCGGCCAGAGAGGTAGGAACCGAACCACCGCAAAACGGTGCCCCGGACCCCCAACCCCTCCAGTCGGCGCAACAGGATACCATGGTCGATGGTATCAAAAGCCGCCGAGAGGTCTAATAGGACCAGGATAGAGGAACAGCCCCTATCTCTGGCCCTCCAGAGATCATCTACCAACGCGACCAAGGCCGTCTCTGTGCTGTGCCCAGGGCGAAAGCCGGACTGGCGTGGGTCTAGATAATCATTCTCCTCCAGATGTCGTGGAAACTGAGAAGCCACCACACTCTCTACAACCTTCGCCAAAAAGGGAAGGTTGGAGACAGGACGATAATTGGCCAGCTCCGTAGGGTCCAGGGAAGGCTTCTTGAGCAAGGGTCTCACCACCGCCTCTTTCAAGGCGGCCGGGAGAGACCCCTCACCCAACGAAGCATTAACTAGGCCCAGGAGCCAGTCCCATGTAACCTCCCAGGATGCCAGTACAAGCCAGGAGGGACACGGGTCCAGTAAACATGTGGTAGGTCGCAGTCGTCCACGCAATCTGTCCAAATCCTCGATGACAACCAAGTCAAACTCCTCCCAAAAAGGTTTCTCAAGACTCGCCACTGGTGTCTCGACTGGGCCACTGAAGGGGACCCAATCCTTCCGGATTTGAGCGACTTTATCCTGCAGATATTTCCCAAACTCCTCTGCCCTACCCTGTAGAGGGGCCTCCCGCGGCCTCTGAAACAGAAGGGAGCGGGACACCCGAAACAGGGCGGCAGGGCGGTTCTCTGCGGATGCAATGAGAGCGGCACAATATTGACGTTTGGCCATTCTCAATGCCACTAGGTACGTCCTTAAATGGGCTCGTACCTGTGCTCGGTCAAATTCGGATCGGGAGGATCTCCAACAACTCTCTAGGCATCTCTTGCGGCGCTTCATCACCCTTAGCTCCTCGGTAAACCAAGGAGCCAGGGTGGATCGTTGCCGCCGGAGAGGCCGCAAAGGCGCCACCCGGTTCAAGGCCCCGGTAGTCGCATTATTCCACGCGGCCACCAGGTCCTCTACCCGAGGGCGGGTCAGGGCTGCAGGAGGTGGCCCAAGCTCCGTCTGGAACCTGTCTGGTTCCATCAAGCGCCTGGGGCGGAACCATCTAGTGTCTTCCGGTTCCGCCTCCCCGCAGAGAGGGGTAGCACCAGGAAAGTCAAGTCGGAGGAGTGAGTGATCTGACCATGACAGAGGAGTGATGGTTAAATTCACTCCTCCCAGATCACTCAACCACTGGCGAGAGACAAAAACAAGGTCCAAGGTGTGACCTCCCTCGTGTGTCGGGCCTTGAATCATTTGAGTCAGGTCCATGGCTATCATGGAAGCCATGAACTCCCGAACCCCCTCTGATGCTTCTCCCACCGACGGCAGGTTAAAATCCCCCATCACTAGAAGTTTGGGGGTCTCAACCGCCACCGATGAGATCAGCTCGAGGAGCTCAGGCAGGGTCGCTGATGTATGGCAGGGAGCCAGGTATACTATCAGCAGGCCCAACTGCCTCCCAGGGCCCCATTTCACCACAAGGGATTCACATCCGGACGTCTGTGGCACAGTGGACCTTAAAGCAACAGGACATGAAATTGATTTTGAAGGAACCAAATTAGTCTCTAAAACAGAACACCTCAACAAGAGAATAATTATGGAAGCCATTGAAATAGAGAAACACCCCCACAACATGAATAAACGTGACGATACCTCCCACCTACCAGACATCTGGAAACCAGCCCTAGTCAAAAAAGGAACCACACCCACCACCCAGGTCGTTACAACACAAAAGAACAACGGACACACAGCCAGCACCTCAGCCACACAGGATGATAGGAAACAGCCGACCAACCTACAAACATCAACTCCATCTACCAATCAGGATGCAACTACACAGCCAATCAACCCACTTACAGCAACAAAGCCAGCACTCCCCCCCCCCCCCAAGATTTATAGAAAGACGACAGCTCGGACCACGCCTTATTCGCACAAGCAGGAAGCCAAAAACACCAGCCTGAAGATGGTGAGTGAGACCTCATTGAAACCAAGACAATCTCACTCTTACATGGGAAAACCCCTGAATACAACAAGATGTTGTATGTATGTATGTATGTATGTATGTATGTATGTATGTATGTATATTTTTTAAAAACTTTTTTCCAATATAAACATACATATTTTGTGGACAAGTCTTTCTTAAAACAACATTCACGATAATCATACAAATAGTATGTGGAGTTTTAATCTTCCAACTTCAACAATACTACTCTCATTTCATATTCCTTTCCCATTTTCCCATTAATTCACTTAAACATATATAACATTTCTTTTCACCCTGTATTTGTTATCCCTTACTAAATGTTATCATTCAATATTTTGAAATATTGGTGGAACTCATTATTCCACCAAAGCATCAATATTCCAAATATGTGGGATTACTAATAACACCAATTATGTCATGTATGTATGTATGTATGTATGTATGTATGTATGTATGTATCCATTCATTCATTCATTCATTCATTCATTCATTCATTCATTCAAACATGTACAAGATAGCAGGGATAAGTATAAACATGGACATGAACAAAGGAAATTAGTACAAATAAATGGGGACAGTAGGACAGGGACGGTAGGCACTGGTGGGCTTGTGCATGCCCCCCTTACGGACCTCTTAGGAATGGGGTGAGGTCCACAGTAGACAGTTTGAGGTTGAAGCTGTGAGGGTTTGAGGATGTAACAACGGAGTCAGGTAGAGCATTCCAGGCGTTGACCACTCTGTTGCTGAAGTCGTATTTTCTTCAATCGAGCTTGGAGTGCTTAAACTTGAGTTTGTATCTATTGTTTGCCTGAGTATTATTGAGGTTGAAGCTGAAGTAGTTGTTGACAGGAAGGACATTGTAGCAGACAATTTTGTGTACTATGCTTAGGTCAGACCTTAGTCGGCATAGTTCTAGGTTGTTGAAGCCCAAAATTTCGAGCCTGGTAGTGTAAAGGATTCTATTGCGAGGAGTGGAGGACTTTCGTGGTGAGATATCTCTGGATTGGCTCAATTCTTTTAATGTCCAATATTCAATTCATCATGGGAGTGTATCTCAAAGTCCCCACCTGGCTGGATCTTGAAAACCCCACATAAGGTGTGAGGTTGCCTCTTAGAGGAGGACACAGCACAATTTGGGAGAGCAAAGCCTTCATGGCTTTGTCTGTAAATTAAAGGAAAATGATTCTCTAAGTTGGTCTTGTGTGCCACCAAATTGAAGCACCACATTGCGACTTACAAAATAATGTCTAAAACATCCACTGTGTAATATAAAGGTAAACATCCACAATAAAACTTAAAAGATAAAACAATAAAATATCTGGAGTAGGTATAATTGTAACATTCATCACAAGTTAAACACTTGAAAGCCATCAGTACCAACAATGAAAACCTACAGTTATACTCAGATACAGTCATTAATTAGCGATATTAAGGGTTCGGTAAATGATCCTTCAGTAACACTAAAACAGCACGTTCTGAGGTATATAGAAGATGCCACTCCACTTCCACATGTTTAGAGTAGCTGAGGCTTTGCCGCTTTTCAAAAGACCACCAGAGTTAGGGCTAATCTAATAACTAAGAGGAGAAAAAGGAAATCTCCCACCAAGGTAATCCTTTGATTGGACTTTTGGTCAACCAACTATGTCCATGTCTGTATCATCATCATCATCTTCTTCTTCTTCTTCTTCTTCTTCTTCTTCTTCTTCTTCTTCTTCTTCTTCTTCTTCTTCTTCTTCTTCTTCTTCTTCTCCTCCTCCTCCTCCTCCTCCTCCTCCTCCTCCTCCTCCCCCTCCCCTCCTTCCCCTCCTTCTCCTCCTCTTCCTTTTTCTCCTCCTCCTCTTCCTCCTCTTCCTCCTCTTTTCTTCTTCTTCTTCTTCTTCTCTCTCCTCCTCCTCCTCCTCCTGCTCCTCCCCCTCCCCCCTCCCCTCCTTCTCCTCCTTCTCCTCCTCTTCCTTTTTCTCCTCCTCCTCTTCCTCCCTTCCTCCTCTTTCTTCTTCTTCTTCTCTTCTCTTCTTCTTCTTCTTCTTCTTCTTCTTCTTCTTCTTCTTCTTCTTCTTCTTCTTCTTTCTTCTTCTTTTTCTTCCTCCTCCTCTTCTTCCTCTTCTTCTTCCTCTCCTCCTCCTCCTCTCCTCCTCCACCTCCCCTCCCCCTCCTTCTCATTTTTCTACTGCTCCTCCTCCTCCCTCTTCCTCTTCTCCCTCCCATCCTTCTCCTTTTTCTATTCCTCCTCCTTCCCTCTCCCTCTCCTCCTCCTCCTCTTGTTCTCCTCCTCCTCCTCCTCCTCCTCCTTATTCTTCTCCTTCCTCTTCTCTTTCTCTCTCTCCCATCCTTCTGCTTTTTCTTTCCCTCCTCCTTCCCCTCTCCTCTCCTCCTCTTCTTGTTCTTTTCCTTCTCCTCCCTCCTTTTTCTCCTTCTCCTCCTTATTCTTCCTCCTCCATCTTCCTCTTCTCCTCCTCCTCCTCCCCATCCTTCTGCTTTTTCTTTTCCTCCTCCTTCTCCTCTCCTCCTCCTCCTCCTCTTCTTGTTCTCCTCCTTTTTGTCCTTCTCCTCCTCTTCCTTCTTCTTCTTCTCCTCCTCCTCCTTTTCCTTCCTCTTCCTCCTCCCTTCCTCTTCCTCTTCTTCTCCTCCTCCCCATCCTTCTGCTTTTTCTTTTCCTCCCCCTCCTCCTCCTTCTCCTCCTCTTCCTTTTTCTCCTCCTCTTCCTTCCTCTTTTTCCCTCCCCCTCCTCCCCTCCTCCTGCTCCTCCCTCTTCCTCTTTGTCCTCCCTGCTTCTTCTATAAATAAAGAAGGTAGAATAAGGGCAGGACAAGAAACAATGGATGGAAACTCATCAAGGAGAGAAGCTACCTGGAATTAAGGAGAAACCTCTTAACAGTGAGAAGAATTAATCAATAGAATGGCTTGCCTTCAGATGGTCTGGGTGCTCCATCAATGGAGGCTTTCAATGAAAGAGTGGACAGCCATTTTTCTGGAATGGTATAGTTTCTCCTGCTTGAGCAGGACTTGAAGAATCCTATTGTGTTGCACCAGAAAACCTCAGGGGTGGGTTCCTGCCTCTTCTAAGCTCTTCTATAAAACAGGTTCCACAAATCTACAGTGCCATTTAGAACCGGTTCCAGCTCCCTCCCCCCCACCCGTCTGCACATCATCAAGATGAAGAGCGAGAGGAGGAATTCTGGGAGTTGAAGTCCACAAGTCTTAAAGCTGTCAAGTTTGAACACCCCTGGGTTTTTTTTTCTAAAGGGTTAGGGGTGCAAGGGTCTTGTAACTTGACAGCTTTAAGACTTGCATGCTTCAAATGCCAGAGTTTCTGAGCCAACATTTTGGTTGCTAAGCAAGAGTGTTGTTAAGTGAGTTTCACCACATTTTACAAGTTGGCCACTTTCCCCAGTTATTTGACTGCCAAGCCATTCCCACCTAGTCACATGGCTGACAAGCCACTCCCACCTGGTCACATGGCCAGCAAGGCACTACCACAAAGCAGGCCACGCCTACAGAAGAGGTTCTAAAAAAAATTGAAACCCACCACTGGAAAACCTTCAAGGTCCCATCCAGCTCTATTCTATGCTTTTGGTTCTGTTCATCATTAAACCCACTTTCCAATCAGCCTCCATGTTTCCAGTGTCTTTCTTCCAGCTTGGAACTGAACCAGATGGATATTTTTCCCAACAATGTCTCCTTAATAACCACCTATTTCTTTACTCACATTTGTGATTTTTAAGCACAAGCTTCCAACGGAAGGAAGGAAGGAAGGAGAAAAGAGAGGCAAGAGACAAGAAAGAGGATGGAAGGGAGGGAGGGAGGAAAGAAGGGAGGGAGCAAGGGAGGCAAAAGAGAGACAGGAGACAAGAAAAAGGGAGGGAGGGTGGGAGGGAGGAAGGAAAGAGAAAAGAGAAGCAAGAGGCAAGGATGGAAGTGAGGGAGGGAGGAAAGAAGGAAGAAAGGAGAAAAGAGAGACGAGATAAGAAAAAGGGAGGGAGGGAGGAAAGAAGGAAGAAGGAGAAAAGAGGGAAGAGACAAGGATGGAAGGGTGGGAGGGAAGAAGGAAGGAAGGAAAGAATAAAGGAAGGCAGGAGAAAAGAGAGACAAGAGATAAGAAAAAGGAAGGGATGGAGGGAGGGAGGAAAGAAGGAAGGAAGGAGAAAAGAGAGGGAAGAGACAAGGATGGAAGAGAAGGAGGGAAGAAGGAAGGAAGGAAAGAATAAAGGAAGGAAGGTGAAAAGAGAGATAAGAGACAACAAAAAGAAAGGAAGGAAGGGAGGGAGGGAGGGAGGGAGGGAGGAAGGAAGGAAGGAAGGAAGGAAGGAAGGATCATACTCCCTTCTTCTGTAGT